>NC_134484.1:304464762-304764762 GCF_040206685.1 Ascaphus truei | reverse complement strand
AAGGAGAGACAGTACCCAGTAGAAGCCCCTCTACCTTTACTGGGTGTTCCCGTTTCCTGGCTTCAGGGGACAGTTCTGGAGATGATGTTCCGAAGAACCACAGTAGAGTCCCTTCTGACGGCGTTGCATTCTCTCCGCGGCCCGAAGTTGTTGGCTAACGATTTGCATCAGCTCCGGGGCATCCAGTGCCAGGAGAGGTGAGGTAGGCGACCTGTGAGAGACAACAGAAGAAGGAAGAGAACGAGAACAGTGTCTCTCGTGCCGTCGCTCCTGGATACGCTGGTCCATGCGTACGCTCAAGGTAATCAACTCCTCCAGGGAAGAAGGCCGGGCATGAGTAGCAAGATCATCCTTCAAGGTGTCAGAGAGACTGTGCCAGTATGCGGTGGCGAGTGCCTCATCATTCCATTGGGTCTCAGCGGCGAGAGTACGGAACTCTATCACGTACTTGGCAGCAGATCTTCGGGCCTGTGAAATATGGAAGAGAGAGAATGTGGCTGTCTCGTGCCGTGCAGGGGTATCAAACACTTGCTGAAATTCACGCTTGAATTTAGGATAATCTTGGGTTAGTTCGCTCTTAAGTTCCCAAAGGGGAGAAGCCCAAGCGAGGGCGTCACCTACCGGTGAGGCGTAGATGTAAGCCACCTTAGAACGGCCGGTGGGGAACTGAGAGGGGGACATCTCGAATTGCACCTCGCATTGGTTTAGGAAACCGCGGCAAGCGAGGGGGTCCCCATTGTAGCGATTAGGTGGTGGAAGGCGGGGTCCAGAGTTAGTGCGTCATAGCAACCGGAGCTACTGGAGGCATTGGTGTTTCCTGAAGGGAGACGTTAGCCAATTGCTGGGAAACTGTGGACAACTGATTGCTCACGAATTGTAAGGCTTCAAGTGAAACACCTGTACCCACCTCAGGGGGGTCTGCATTTGTTGGGCTCTGCATAATGTCACGCCTGTATGCCCGCAGACTTGGCAAGACCCCAATACTGAGGTGGGAAGGGTATTACCACACACCCACAGCAGTGAGGGCGTGCCCGGAGTGTGGTATGGCGTTGCCAGGCCTGTTGAGAGATGGTTAGATATACTTGCAACTCCTTGGGAGTTCAGAGTAAGAGTAGTGGTGTCCGTGCGCCAGAGTCCAGGGATACACAGTCAGAGTAGTCAAGTTCGTAAGCCAAAGTCCAGGGGTCACAGAGGTCAGCAAGGTAGAGTTCGTAGGCAGGGTTCAAGGGCAACAGAGAGCAGAGTAGTCCAGGACGAGCAGAGGTCAAACCAGGGAAATCCAGTGGCAAGCAGAAGCAGGAACAAAGCTGGAACACAGAGGAGAGACAAGCATAGGACTGCACACACAGAGGTAACAAGAGCTATGCAGAGAAATGAGAGAAAGGACAGACAGGGGTTATAAAGGAGGGAACACAATAGGAGAGAGAGGAGGAGCAGAGGGTGAAGTGGGAGACAGCAGGGATAGGTGAGGAGGAAAATAGGAGGAGACAGGTGAGCCAGTGAGAGAGATCGCCTGCAGGGCATGAGAGGAGGAGCCAGGAGGCTGAGAAAACCTAGAAGAGCCGCGTGTGCGCGCGCCCTCTGTAATTTGAGAGTGCGCACGCACAGGCTGCGTCACGAGGCACATGGAGCGCCGCGCCACGGGAACACCCGCAGAGGATGAGGGAGGAATGGAGGGGAAAGCCGCCGGAGGTAAGGGGACAGGAGTAGAGACTGAGGGGGGCAGAGAGCAGGGAACACCGCAGCAAGGGGCAGGGAACACCGCAGCAAGGGGCCGGGAACCGAGCGGGTGCCTGAGCCTTGTGGGGAGCGCGCACTGGCGCCGGGATAGCGTCAGAGGCTGTCGGAGAAGGACAGGTGTGGGTAAAGGAAGGGAGGCTAGCAGGGGAAGGATCAGAGGAGGTAGACAAGCATGGGACGTCAGGGACACATGAAGGGGAAGGAATCCCCTGTAGCGTCACAGCATGATAGCACACGGTGGTTGATGGCACATTGAGGCCAGAAGCAGCTAACCAGCATTGGATATCTGCAATTCGTTGTCCGCTCGTGTACATCTCCTTAATTCTCATTCTGAGATCCTTTGAAATCTTTTTAACAGGCATAGCTGCGAGTAGAAAGAAATATAAGCACAAGAATGTATATTCGATGTTTAGTCGATGTGTATTCAATGTGCAGTGAATCCACAAAATGGATGGTGTATTTATACGTTAATGACTCACATTAGAGTACACCCACTTTTAACACCGGTACCTCATTGCCATGCATAAAAGGTTACACACTTTGCATAGCCCACCACTCGATGATCTGTATCTGAACTTGCCCTTGTCGGCAGCCGTTTCCAAGCCAAGGCCAAAGCGACAGGCTAAGGCTAATAAAGAAAACCTTCTGCTGACCCCAAAGGCTAAGGGTTTTAATACACGTAAGCCTTATTATGTCAAGAAGCAATACGGTGATGTACACTCAAGGCAAAACAAATGGCAGCCAACCCATCGAACCCGCAGGCCACTTCCTCGATTAAGCTTCGACGCCTCTGCCGCTGCTCTCCCGGACATCTACAGCCCATCTTCTCCGCTACTATCCGACGATGCTGCCGCTGGTCTCCCGGAAATCTACGGGTCACTTTCTCCATTACGCTTAGACGACGCTGCAGCTTCTCTCCCGGAAATCCACAGGTCACCTCCTCCATCCTTCTCGACGATACTGCCACTTCTCTCCAGGGAACCCCCATCTCATCCTCCGTAGCACCCATCCACCCAGATGTCCACAGCACCCCATGCACAAGAACCAGCTCGTTAGACCGCATGCTGAATGGGTTAAGTGTCGATATCCCCGGGAACTCTACTATGCTGGTAAAGATAGATCTTCTTTTAGAGACCATGCTAAATATGGATCAACGGATGGAGAAGATGGATCAACAGATGGAGAAGATGGATCAACGGATGGAGAAGATGGATCAGCGGATGGAGAAGATGGATCAACAGATGAAGAAGATGGATCAACGGATGGAGAAGATAGAGATTGACATAGCGGGGATAATTAATTTGCTCGGTGTTCCTGCCCCTGTATCCCCGACGCCGGAGCAGGAGGATGGCATGGATGTGATGAATGGGACCTTCGACCACTTTCCAACACCAAACACACCCCCTCCACCAGAAGAATTTGTGTACATATACTGTATGCCGTTGACTTGGAGGATAACATGACAACCCCGTCAAGACCACGCCAGGAGACAACACGGCGACCAAAACAGGAGGAAAGCTTCCTCCCAGACAACCTACCCTCGCCCACCACCACAAGCACACCCGCTCCCAGAATCCAACCTACATACGCTTGCATCGATACAGTGCCCGACATCATCCTGCGCGAGCTGCCACCGGCACTCAGGGAGTAGTATAGGGTGATGAGTGCTAGTTTACCCTAGAAATATGCCATGTTAATTTTCAAGCACCACGTGTCCTACTTGGTGTATTGCGGGTGGGCAAACAATGTAAACTACGAAGGAAATCGCGAAAAAAGGGCGCTTCCTGAAAATTTAAGAAGGACTATTGGGGAGGAATTGCGGCGCTATTTTTCAATTTCAGATCCTTTAAGGAAAATCGTTCGAGACTCCATTAATGGCATTTTGCGTCATACAAGACATCCACCCTGGAAGGACAATCTGGTGGGGATCGAATTTGCGTGACTGTTCAACTGTTGTTTATTTTTTGATTTGTTGCCTTTTTAATTTGTATTAATAAAGAAATGTTTTTACTTACACAAAACCTGCACAAATCCAGTCCTCGAGGGCCGCAAACAGGCTCGGTTTCCAGGATAAAACTGGGCCTGTTTGCGGCCCTCGAGGACTGGAGTTGTGCAGGCCTGACTTACTGTACTGTAAACCATCCTACCGTAAATATTTTGACTTTCTGTACTTTAATAAAGGAGATATTGCATGTTTTACATTTTATTAATAAATATTTTTTTTTACTAACACCATACTGTTGTGCTGTAAATGTTTTGACTTTCTGTACTTTAATAAAGGAAATGTTGCGTGTTTCAACTTGTATTAATAAATAAATATTTTTACTTACACAAGACCTGCACAACTACAGTCCTCGAGGGCCGCAAACAGGCCCGGTTTTCAGGATAAAACCGGGCCTGTTTGCGGCCCTCGAGTATTGGAGTTGTGCAGGCCTGGCTGACTTTTCTGTACACCATCCTACTGTAAATATTTTGACTTTCTGTACATAAATGTTTTCACTAGCAGTAAACCATACACCTGTTAATGTTTTGAATTGCTGTACACTTTAAATGTTTTTAAATTGTATTTCTAAATTAATGTTATTGTACTTACTCCACCAATAAAAGAAAATGTTGATTTGTTTTAAATTGTTCCATTGACTCCTTTTATACTGTAACAAAATACAGTGTTTCTAGAACATACAGTACTGTCCAGGCATACTGTACAGTACTGTACTGTATACTGTAGGCATGTTCAGTACTGTACATCACAAGAGTATTAAAACAATACATGCTGTACGGGTATAGAATACACATATGTTCTGGAATACATGTAGAATAAATGCATACTTTTTCTTTTTCGGGTTTATTATAAGTACAGTATATATATAAAAAAGTATTGTATACGGTCTAAAAACAACAGCATACTGTTTCAGGTTTTCTATGAAGCTCTCAGTTACAGTATTCTATCCTAATCAATAACAACAGCCACTAAACTGTAGACTCCGGTACGTGGTTTTTTAAATCCGACTCAGCAATGTGCAGGCATTGTTACACAAAGCTATATTATCCATCGAAATCCCTCCATTTGCCGTTTTCCGCATGAGATGACAAAGTTTTCTTTTCTGAGGAAAAACAAAAGTACACGTTTTACTGTAATGGTCAGTCAGTCCCCTAAAGAAGTTCCCACAGTCAGTCCCACCAATAATTTTCTCGGGGGACGTCTCCTGTTCACATGCGCCTACTGTAGATGTGATGACACGCATACAGTATGCATTTCAAGAAGGTTCCATTGCGCATGCGCCTAGCTTTCCACCAATTGTGCAGAATCTACTGTAGAAGCTGCTCAACCAATGATATTGCTTACAGGAGAATCGCTTTACTGTGCATTGATATTGATATTTCAAAAACAGAATAAAATACGGCAACATTACTAACTAGACTTTGCCAATCAGCTGGCTCCAAGCCACTGCCATTCCCGTAATCTTGATTATACACGTAGTTGACAGGTGCCAGTGAATGAGGCTGGAAATCACTTTGGTACATGCAAGCTTGCTGGAATCTGTACGCGAAATCCGGCTCAGGCTGCAGGTATCAGGCGGGGACAGACAGCAAGGATTGCCAGTCACCAGGTTTTCACTGAAGGTCGGACCGTTATTGGATGCTGGCGCAGTCGCTGGTGCATTGCTTGCCAGTGACTGACGTTTCTTAGTTGGTTTTAACATGACCTTTCGCCTTCTGAAGTCTCCATGATCATAGATACGGGAAAAATCCGGTGATACACACCAATACCCTCCAATAACACCAGGATCAATACGAAAAAAACATGGATCGATACATAACTTTTTCCTTATTGCACGCTTCCACACATGAGCATCTGGCGAAAATGTGTAAAAGTCATAGTTTTCGATAAAATACTGATAAATTTGACCAACTGTTGCCATCTATCATCTGTTGCATTAATCGTGGCCCATATTAAATAAGCGTACGTTCTGTCGGGTTTTTGGAACACAGACTGCGGTGGTGCACTCATCTCGGGACTCTCAGGACAATAAAACACCAGACACTGTGCATGTATTTTTTAATATGAAAAGCCTAAATTGATACAGTATTGTAACTTCTAAATTACCAAGGCCAATTTACAATGGACCACTGTGGTATTTTTTGAAACACCTGAAAGTCGACATATTACTGAAGCGCATGCGCATTACAATTCATGAATATCTGCCATCTGGCGGATACGCGAAGAATTGCAACCAATTAAATCCAAACCATTATCAATAAACACATCAATAAACACATAAACCGCGGGTGACGCCGGCATGAATGCAACATGAATGCGGTATGAATGCGGCATGAACGTGGTGAAGTGCGGTGAAGTGAATGGCATTCGTAAAAAATCCCCGAAAAAATTCGGAGATGTTGGAGAATAAAAGGGGCCGCGGCTGTAAATATATATATATATATATATATATATATATATATATATATATATATATATATATACACAAAAATAGATGGGCAGTATGCACACTGTAAACTTGAACAAAAACTGATGCTTATCCCATATGCACATGAAGACCAAATATTTACCAGACATGGATCCGGAAAACAGAGACAGCACAGCTAGGTAAGCAGAAAAGGCTGTTTTCACATAGACAATACAAGGCACTGCATCCAACATTTCGGTCAGCAGAACGTGACCTTCCTCAGTGATGTGCACATTGTCACGAGAGGAGGTGGCTGGCCCGGTAATAAAGGGGTTACACCCCAGCTGGCCACCCCTACCCTCGTGTGGGAGGCAAGGGGTTAACCATAATAATGGACAAGGTGTGTTTTTATGCCCCTGCCTCATTAACAAAATGTTACCAAACCCTGGTTTGTCATGTTTCCACATTTAAAGTGTTACACCACGCAGGTTACACTGAGATCAGGTCGGGAGGAAAAGGGTTAATGGTGTTTGTAAGTTTATGATCCTTTGTTCCCCTTCCCGCCTTTTCACCCTCCATTTGCAATATGGTCCCATAGGTCGCCATTAGGGCTCCATGATAGTCTATGGAGATTTTGAGGATTTTGGCCCGATACCTACTGTAAGAAGACCAGCAGGTGGAGTACGAGAGGAGGAGCGGAGCTCCCTATTGAAATGAATGGGCGCAATGCATTTCAATGGGAGTTCCTCGAGTTCGCTCTCTAAGAATAAGTTGGATGCCTGCCAAACCGCAGCATCCGAAAGTGCTACTGTTTCAATTAAAAGAGCTTGATCGCTAAATTGGCGTGGGAACTAGGCTACGGCCAAGTTCACCAGCAATTAAAGTGTGTAACTTTTGTTTTAGAGCAACTAGCATTAAAATTATTTTTGCCCCTAGCTCAGGGGGACCCCCTTACTCGACCCCAACTGGCTCCGACAGTCAATGGCGGCGAGAAAGGGTCATGCCCTTCAGTACAATCAGTACAGTTGCTTGTTGATTCTTCACTAGTCATGCACATGCTTTATGACGTGGGTGGCATACTGTGATTTTTATTTGGGATTGTGGGGATCAAAACATTAAATTGACCTGTTGAAAATATTTCTTTGAACTACAGATAATCCATCATACAGCTTTACCCACCTTCCCTCCCCCCCCCCCCCCGCACACACAAGGCTCTAGGATTTCAACTTCTTATCGACACCTCTCACAAACCATTCATTTTCAAATGGCTGGCTTTGTGGCTGTAATCTTCTCGAGCGAGCCGGGTTTCATATTTCTGTGCCTGCGTGTAATTCTTTTTGGGTGGGACCTTGTTGATTATTCATGCGCATGCGTGTATAACTTCCTATTCAATTCAAAGTTAAAGTCTGAAAAAAAGTTGTGTTTTTTGGTATTTTTTTTCGTTTCTAGACATGTGCCTGCATAACAATTCTTGATATTCTGAGAATCAGATAGAGATGGGATAGAGAAAGAACCCAAATGTAGCACTCAGGTTCGCCCTCTGGGGATGAATGAATGGGTTAAAACATAAACTTTATTTATCTGCAACATGTAAATAAAATAATGGGTGGTAAAACAATGACCTGAAGGTATTCAGATCTCCAATGCTTGAACCGTATAGGTTCAGGATCTAAAGTGATGGTGTGTTCTGTGTGATCCAGGTAACACACTAAACAACAGTCCTTATAAGGATCTGAGGTAGAGAACAAATCGTACAGGGTGTGCTCATAGGTAAGTACTGATAACTACAAATCACTGATGGCAGAAACTGCCTGAACAAAATTGTAAATATATATATATATATGACTAAAAAGGAGGGAGAGTAGGGTCAAAAAGGTGCACTCAAATGCTGAATTATGAAAAATAGAAATGGACTTTATTAACAAAGAGTATAAAAAACACAAAAGACAGACCCACACAATTCACATGTCAGATCGCTATGCGACACAGCGTAAAAACATCAAAGAGGTACAATTGGTCTGATAAGAGCCAAAGCAGGGTAACAATATATCATTACAAATATAACATAACAGAACTAGGGGAAAAATATTTCTCCCCAAGTAATGTTTACTGAGATCGGCCGATCCAGAACAAGAGTAGCAATGAATATAAATGGTAAGTAGATACAGACCACAAGAGAAAAATTGGATATATATTGTAGTAAATGTACATAAACCTCTTAATGATGATGAAAGATAATTAGACACATAGCTAGAAATACATACAGTTGTGACCCTTAAATGTGCTGTAAATCAGCTGAATAAAGTGATGCCCAGATTGAGCTGCACATGTAAAATAAGTAGCAGCAGTGGTAGATCTACCTTATCTACTACTACTTATCTACCTACTTACCTTATCACTGCAAACTTCATTAGGTCACTTTAGGTCAACCTGACACAGCGCTATGTATACCATACCTACCATAGAGAAGAATAAGCTGAGATCCTATTGTACGCTGGAATCATTTTGGTTTAACACTGCATAGGCTAGCATATACAGTACCTCAATGCACCAGTCACTACAAGTCCTATGACATATATATATATATATATATATATATATATATATATATATATATATATATATATGTCATAGGACTTGTAGTGACTGGTGCATTGAGGTATATGCTAGCCTATGCAGTGTTAAACCAAAATGATTCCAGCGTACAATAGGATCTCAGCTTATTCTTCTCTATGGTAGGTATGGTATACATAGCGCTGTGTCAGGTTGACCTAAAGTGACCTAATGAAGTTTGCAGTGATAAGGTAAGTATGCCCTCTGGTAACCTTTGTGTCAGATGTTATACACGGTAAGCTCTATGTCACAGACTAACATAGGGTTGTAATAGTCCTTCCAGGGGGAACCTGACACAGGGGTGAGTCACAGATAGAGAGGCTGTTTGGAATCCTCTGAAAGTACAGTGAAGTGACTCTTAGACTGCTGTCAGGGAGATCCCTGAGTAACAGCAATAACCAGCGCAACCTCAATGAGTTGCAGTTCAACAGGGGAACGAAACTAAGTACTAAAACCATATAGAGAGAACTTCCCTGTATCAGATCTTACAGAAGAGGCTCATAGTGTCTGTCGGGGCACTTTAAGAGCCTATATTGATCGCACGGGCAGAGTACCGCATTAACTCGCGGTGGGAGACTATGAATGCGGTGGTAGTCAGAGCCCTGCGCGTGCACGTTTGGAGACAGAGCCGCCGACGCGCGCGTTTCGTGAGAGGCTTTCTCAAGGTGAAATTGTAAGTAATCTTAAGAGTACCCTGCAGGTGAGCAGGTATATATAGGTCCTCCAAGTTAATGACATCACAGGGAACCCTTGGTGTGCTGGGGCATGCGGGAAGCTGTGTGGTGTGCACAGTGAGTATATCCTATTGTATGACTGCATAACTCGCATAATAAAGGTGATATGGTCTGACTAACTTAATTATTGTGTCTGAATATATTGATTGGTCATACTTACACAGAGAGAGATTAATGAAATTACACTCTCTTTGCGCCTCAAGGGCAGGATAAATGACATAGTACAGTATAAATAGTACATAATAATGCTAATAGAATTAGGGTCCAGAGATGCCCTAAATATTAGTAATGATCACCACTGAGTGGTGGTATATAGGATGTCAGGATGTGGTAGCTACCTGATGTGAGCATGGCAATAGTTAGTGTACTGTATAATCTGATGGAGAAGTGCATACGGAGGGTAGACTGAGATGCTGCCTTCTAATGCTGGATGGAAAGACTTAGTTTGAACTGTTACAGAAATGGGGTGAACAGATACCCCTCATTGAGACCCTTAGGTGATAGTGTACCGAGCGTGTATATCCATTTGGACTCTCTTTGAAGGAGGACTTTTTCCCAGTCCCCCTTTCTCTGTCCTCGGAAAAGATGGTCAATACCACAGAATGCCACAGCCTTAAGATCTCCGTCATGACACAGATTAACATGTTTAGACAGAGGTTTGTCAGCCTTGTTCCTGAGGGTGCCGATATGCTCTAGCACTCTCTGTTTAAGACACCGTTTGGTTTTCCCAACATAAATTTTTCCACATTTACATATGCCTTGGTATATTACACCTGTGCTTAGGCAGTTTATAAAACCGCGTATTTGGTATGTCTTAGTTTGAGCCAACAATTTTTGAACAGGGGCTACAGTAAAAGGAGCATCAAAAAGGCATATAAATGAGCTAAACATACCACTCGGAGATCACTTATCATGGACAAACCACCTAGTCCACAAGATAGAGTGTTATGATTTATAAGCACTTTTAATAGGGAATGGCCTCAGGCACTTAATATCCTCCAGAAACACTGGCACATCTTAAGAGCTGATGAGCTACTCCCAGGGGTCACTAAGGACTACCCATCCATGACCAGTAGACGAGCAAGGAATCTGCGAGATCTACTGGTCCACAGTCATTTCAAGGAAGAGACACCAAGGACATGGCTTCCACCCAAACCCACTGGATCGTACACCTGTCAAAGATGCAAAGCATGTCAATACATGAAAATTAGTAAACAATTCAACAACTGGAACAACACTAAGACATACCAAATACGCAGTTTTATAAACTGCCTAAGCACATGTGTAATATACCAAGGCATATGTAAATGTGGGAAAATTTATGGTGGGAAAACCAAACGGTGTCTTAAACAGAGAGTGCTAGAGCATATCGGCACCATCAGGAACAAGGCTGACAAACCTCTGTCTAGACATGTTAATCTGTGTCATGACGGAGATCTTAAGGCTGTGTAATTCTGTGGTATTGACCCTCTTATCCGAGGACAGAGAAAGGGGGACTGGGACAATGTCCTCCTTCAAAGAGAGTCCAAATAGATATACACGCTTGGTACACTATCACCTAAGGGTCTCAATGAGAGGTATCTGTTCACCCCATTTCTGTAACAGTTCATACTAAGTCTTTCCATCCAGCATTAGAAGGCAGCATCTCAGTCTACCCTCCGTATGCACTTCTCCATCAGATTATACACTAACTATTGCCATGCTCACATCAGGTAGCTACCACATCCTGACATCCTATATACCACCACTCAGTGGTGATCATTACTAATATTTAGGGCATCTCTGGACCCTAATTCTATTAGCATTATTATGTACTATTTATACTGTACTATGTCATTTATCCTGCCCTTGAGGCGCAAAGAGAGTGTAATTTCATTAATCTCTCTCTGTGTAAGTATGACCAATCAATATATTCAGACACAATAATTAAGTGAGTCAGACCATATCACCTTTATTGTGCGAGTTATGCAGTCATACAATAGGATATACTCACTGTGCACACCACACAGCTTCCCGCATGCCCCAGCACACCAAGGGTTACCCGTGATGTCATTAACTTGGAGGACCTATATATATCTGCTCACTTGCAGGGTACTCTTACGATTACTTACAATTTCGCCTTGAGAAAGCCTCTCGCGAAACGCGCGCGTCGGCAGCTCTGTCTCCACAAGTGCACGCGCAGGGCTCTGACTACCACCGCATTCATAGTCTCCCACCGCGAGTTGATGCGGTACTCTGCCCGTGCGATCGATATAGGCTCTTAAAGTGCCCCGACGGACACTATGAGCCTCTTCTGTAAGATCTGATACAGGGAAGTGCTCTCTATATGGTTTTAGTACTTAGTTTCGTTCCCCTGTTGAACTGCAACTCATTGAGGTTGCGCTTGTTATTGCTGTTACTCAGGGATCTCCCTGACAGCAGTCTAAGGGTCACTTCACTGTACCTTCAGAGGATTCCAAACAGCCTCTCTATCTGTGACTCACCCCTGAGTCAGTTTCCCCCTGAGAAGGACTATTACAACCCTATGTTAGTCTGTGACATAGAGCTTACCGTCTATAACATCTGTCACAAAGGTTACCAGAGGGCATACTTACCTTATCACTGCAAACCTCATTAGGTCACTTTAGGTTAACCTGACACAGCGCTGTGTATACCATACCTACCATAGAGAAGAATAAGCTGAGATCCTATTGTACGCTGGAATCATTTTGGTTTAACACTGCATAGCTCCCATATACCTAAATGCACCAGTCACTACAAGTCCTATCACATATATATATATACGTATATTTACAATTTTGTTCAGGCAGTTTCTGCCATCAGTGATTTGTAGTTATCAGTACTTACCTATGAGCACACCCTGTACGATTTGTTCTCTACCTCAGATTCTTATAAGGACTGTTGTTTAGTGTGTTACCTGGATCACACAGAACACACCATCACTTTAGATCCTGAACCTATACGGTTTCAGCATTGGAGATCTGAATACCTTCAGGTCATTGTTTTAACACCCATTATTTTATTTACATGTTGCAGATAAATAAAGTTTATGTTTTAACCCATTCATTCATCACCAGAGGGCGAACCTGAGTGCTACATTTGGGTTCTTTCTCTATCCCATCTCTATCTGTGTTTATACCCAAAGCACTGTTCACCAATCACTATATCAGTGGCAGAAGCAGGGGCTTCCCTATTGCTTTATTCTGAGAATCAATCAGTACTGTTGCTTTTTAATTCTACACTAGTCATACACGTGCTTTATGAGGTGGGTGGCATAGTACTGTGATTTTTATTTGTGGGTGTGGGGATCAAAACATTATAATGACCTGTTGAAAATATTTCTTTGAACTACAGGTAATCCATCATACAGCTTTACCCCCCTCCCCCCAGCACACACAGGGCTCAAGGATTTCAACTTCTTATCGACACCTCTCACAAATGTGATAATCCCTTCCCGAATTTAAAATGTTAATTTGATTAGCCCTTCTTGGCCCTTCAACCACTCCCCCCCCCCCCCCCATCACTTCACACACAAGCCTTTTAACGTGAGGGGTGGGGGGATGTTTCAATGATTATGATTATCGTGAATGTAAAGAAATATTTATTTTATTTTATCAGGAATAAAAAATACAAATAATCATGAATAATACAAATTTCAGTCTTTATCTTCTTTGTACACGTACTGTAGTTCTTCTGTCAGTTGTAAATTAAGGGCCGGTGGATAATCATGGAAGAATGAAAAATACAAATTATCATGAATAATGCAAATTTATAATAACAAAAACAGTAATACAAATTTTCAGTTTTTCTCTTCTTCGTCATGGCCACATTGCATTCTGTAGTTCATTGAGAGAGGGTTTTTTTTTGTGCAAATCATGACTGTAGATACACTATTAAGAATATTGAGAAAATTGGACATTAAAAGGGTGTCTGACGCAAACAGCACTGAAATCTAAGCTGCCATTTTGTTTGACTATTATTGTCAGCCATGTTGTCTTGTCTGCTATTAGTCTTGTCTGTCATTCATTTTGTAAGCTGTTTTCTGTGGAATATGTGTGTTTGAAATGAACGTGTGAAGCAGAGACGCTCTCAGCAGATATCCCTGAATACACAGATGTCTTCGTCAGATGGCGCATTCCGAATTGGGACTCACCAAATCGGAATCGAGAACCTGGAAGAATCACTCCTCCATCACTCAAACCTGAGCGCTCATACGAATCAAGGTAGGCAGCCTATTACCAAACTGCCTTAATTAAAATTGTTTGAGTGATGTGTAGAGAGCTCGGTTTGGACAGAGTGTCTCATCTGGTGACGGGTAAGAGACCATAGCAGTTTCACGTGAATTTATTATTCTCTGTTCCTGTATTCATTTTAAAGTGTAAGAGTTGTAAGGAGTTAGGGGCTAAAGTGAGCGTCCCATTAAAAGCCTTGGTGTTTTTGTGATGAGAGGGAGTGTTTATATGCTTAAGGGATTGCCTTTAGAACATCCTGGGTTGTGATATATCTTTTGTTGTCTCAGCAGGATGTGTCCCTGATTGTATATTTGCTCTGTCTTGTCATTAACATACCAAGAGAGTTTATTCATGAATATCTGTTTAGAAGGTTTTATCTGTATCTCTCTGTATCCATGTTATAAAAGTATAAGGTTTATCAGGACTGGGTTGGACCCGCTGAAGTAATTCAAGTTTTTTATTTGGTATAGTTATGGTGAGAAAATATGATTGGGGAGCAGTCTTGTGACAGGTCCTTAATTGCATATTTACACTATTCAGATCAATAACATGCCAAAAGAGTTGTACGTAATCAGCTTGCGCTGATTATTGTATCAGGAGAAATGTGCATTATCAATTACATTTGATTATTGTAACAGTAGAATAATGGGAAACCAAAATTCTCAAAAGGTTGTGTGTCTGCAGACAAAAATAATAAAGAAGGAATACAGAGAACAAAAAAGAGACAATATAAATATATTTTGTTGGCCAGTGAATGGCACTGTTTGTACTATTATCAACTATTTGCGCAGATGTTTAAATGAAAGAGAGGTCTTTTTCTGTGGGATTGCCGCCTCGTGTGTTTTTGAATCCCACAGGGAAACATACCTTACGTTAATATGGGCCAAAAGAATTCTGTTGAGGGACAGGAGGGTCCCGCTGCATTTATTTTAACCATTCCTAGGACAGAAGTTAATATAATAACAACAGGTGAAATAGAAAGTGAATAGGAAAGAAATAGCAAGTAAATTTGCCGATAGATAATCAAGGCATATGATGGTGTTGAGGAAGTAGGTATTGAGGTTTATTTTTATGAAAGGTGTATATGCAGAAATTGGGATGCAAGTAGAGACTGTGTATATTGTTTGGAAGGGACAGAAAGTGTTATAATGGTAAAAAGTCAGGACATTTTGCCAGTAATTGCAGAGCAGCCCTAAGAGAGAGAACTAGAAGAACCAAGGTTATTCTCAAACAGATTTTTGTCTAAACCAAAACGGGTCTTCCCACCAGGATTTAGAATCTCAAATTCTACATCATGCTAATTATCACGTGTACACAAATCACCATCCAAGAACTTGCAAGTACTTACAAAATATTAATTGCTCACAATGAATTTCAAATATCTAAAAGGTGTACACCCATTATAATACTAAGTGAAAAACACTGAAAAAGAAAGAGAATTTGAGTGTCCAAGAAGAGAACGAAAAAGAATGGGCATACGATAAAGATACGGAGCCTAGTAAAAAAATTAAAAGGTTTATTCGTTCTGGTCATGCGAATGGATCTTTTAAACCAGAAAATATTATTTTTCCTTCTGCTCAAATGTCAACTAGAAAGAGAATCAGAACAGCAGCAGCACAGACTGCACCCCCCTTTCTCCAAAGGAATGTGCAAAAGATACGAAAGTTAACTGAAAAACTCCGGAGCATAAAAATTAGATGTAAAAGCAGGTTATTTATGAGAATAAAGAAAGAGAAGGAAACTTTTATTAATTTAGTTGCAGGAGGAAATTGTTTTGTAAATAGGTGAGAAATGTTTTTCTTTTTCTTTTTTGTTTGTTATTTTTGTGATGTTGATTGGCTGTGTATGAGAGACGTTTTGTGTCTGTGTTCAGTATTGTATTTCTTTGTGTGTAAACCAGTAAAAACACATGTCAATTGCATTTCTATAGGATTAGGATATGTTTGGGAATATTTAAAAAAAAATATGCTGGTAAAGCTCACACGTATTGTTTACAGTAAATTATGTATTGTGTGTTCATAAGCTATCCAACCTCATTTGTATAAATTTCCCGTTTTTATTTTTAAGAGGCCATAACATTTTTTCATTTTTAGGGCTGTGGAGAAAGCTCCATTTTTAACTTTAGCTGAAGTTCCAATCCAGTCATTAATATTTAGAAGACGGAGAAGCTGTTTTGTTATCTGCTAGGTCTGCTTATCTCAAGGTTATTTGGCAAAACGTCCAGGCTGGATAATTGCCCGAGATAAACAAACTCTGAAATTATTTTTTTGTCAAATGAATACTGCTGAGTGTCTTTAAAAAATATAAAGCTGGCCGTGTGCTCGGCACTGTGCAAAGAGATTATATTACAAGAAATTAGTGTGAAGTCCTATACAAAAGCATTTGACTATCAACTGAATATGTGATATATTTGATAACTTTTAACCATTTTATTATAAGCAGTAGTTATTGTTAAAATCACTGTATAATATATCACTCTAATTCTGCTGATTAAGCAAACAACATCCTAGTTGCTAATTTATGTATTTATTTGTAGAATGTTTTGCCAGGAAGTGGTGCATTGGGAGTAACCTCTCGTTTTTGATGTGTCCTGGGCATAGGGTTAAATGACAGGTGATACATAGTTGCAAGTGCAGTTGTATAGGTGAGCAGGGTATACATTATATACAAGGTATTGCAAACTTTTAACAGAGTACAGTGGAGTTTTTGGGGTGAAAGCCAGATTGGAATTGCCTAGGGAAATTTGCCTTGGTATAGTCAGCAAAATCAGACAATAGGAAAGGAATTCCCTGCCCTTAAGAGTTTACAATCTAAGGTTTGAGGGGAATTTACAGAGACAGCAGTTGAGGGAATAAGTGCTGTAGATGGCAGTGCATGGCCACAATGGGTGGTAGGAGTGACTGAGTGTGGTACAATAGCCATGAGTGCAGGCTGTTGGGATGCTTGATTTGTAGGGCGAGTTTTAAGGTTAGTTAGTATTAAATGAAAAGGTTGACACCATTTGCAGAGGAGGAGATGGCAGTGAGGCATGAAAGAGAGCAAGTGTGTATTGGGAGAAGAGAGATTGGCTTGTAGTTTGAGACAGTGTTTTTTCCCCACTTTTGAAGATTGGGACAACTCTGGCAGTTTTGCAGGTCTTAGGGATATGGCCTGCAGACAGGATAGAGTTGACTACGGAAGCAATTGGTTTGGCAATATGATGAGGCCCCAAAGTCTTAGGAATTTAGATTGTAGCAAAGTCAAGTCCACATTTTCTGCTTAGATTTAAATTTAAGGAGCATTAATTCGGGATACCTCTGTCTATATGCGGATGCTAAGACACGCACATTGATACAAGAATGTATTCCTAGGTATAAATTATCTCCCTATTAGGCACTTATGGGATGACTTATGACTATCAGTAGTTCAAAGGAACAAATTAGGGACCATATTATTGGTAATAAAACAATTAGTATTGTATGCAGCTAATATATTTTTCGAGTCTCTCTAGGCACAGGTCAAAGTTACAGGTCAAAGTTGAAAGTGCACCTACTCAAGATGGAGTTAAAGGTCAAACATTTCCTACACAGGCATGCTCTTCATCCTAGATGAAAAGGCCCATTTACCACCAATACAGCAATGAAAGTGGCAGATGTCTCTTCCTGGATACACATGGCTCACGTAAAGCGCATCCAGCTCCACCCAAAGCACAGCCGCTTCAAGTTAACGTTTTGACGAGTAAGAATAACACTCTGACCATTAACCTACGGGGAAAAAAGATTCAGGCTGAGGCCGATCTTCCAACGAACATTTCTTTTTCTTTTTTTTTTTTTTAAAGGACTCAATATTTTTATTTTGAGAGTGTGTTTAAGTTAGAATTTTAAGATATATGCACCATTGGGCCTGCAAGAGTGTAACCCACAGAGAGATGACAAGATTGTAGTGGGAATGCTCTGCAGGGCCTTGTCAGCAATACTCATCTTCCTGTGGTCCTTATACATTGCAAATACCTATCACCATGTTCAAGGGAACACTACACTAAGCACCATATCACCCACCAACATCACAAAGTCCATTGGTACACTCCGAGATAAGCGAGATCTACATTTAACTCCTTGGGGAAGAGACAATATGTTTATGTATACATGCAGAACAATATACAAAAGATCTGGTGTTAATGAATCTTGCTGGGTATGTGGAGATGTGCCTCATAATCAGGAGTCATCCTGGATTGGCATCCCTTATACCCAGGAAGAATTTAACTCCTGCAGTAAAATGAAACACCAAAACTACCAGACATGTTGACAGGACAATTCTCCAAATAATTACCTACAGGGCGTCTCAGAAACAGGAGAAAAACACCAAACACTGCAGGACTGAAAACTAGTTTGTGGAAAGAACAGTTTTGGGTTAGCTTATTTCCAAATGTAGGAGTAGGGTTATTATATGACAGGCTTAATGCATTAACAGATGTGTTAGACGTTGTCCTCAACCACACAACTACAGCCATTGCATCACTAAACCAAGAACAGGTCCAGATCAGGCTTACGGCCTTACAAAACAGAATGGCCTTATATGATGTTTTAGCTTCAAGAGGAGGGGTATGTGCCTTAATTAAAGAACAGTGCTGTTTTTTCATCCAAGATCAAAGTAGCAAGGTACAGCATGAGTTACACAAGATCGAAGAAACTCAAGTAAGACTTAGGAAGGGGGGTGATACAGACTGGGATCTTTTGGGGCTTGGTGGATTATTTGGATCACTGGGAGCGGAACTGCTGAATGGTTTACTGTGTGTGCTTGTGATACTCGTTATCATATATGTCTGTGTTACATGTTGTATAGGTTTGATCCACAAATGTGCTACTCCCTCACCTTCTTCAGACTTGATGCCATTGTTTGCAGATCTAAGCTACAACAGTCCCTTGAAGAAAGAAGATGCCAAGTACAGTGTTCTAACTCTGGAAGATAGCATAGCCGCAGCACCATACAAGACTATGACAGTGAAGGGCACGTGCCCTCTTCCTCTGAGTTATACCAATGAGCATTATCAGATGATGGAGCACCCCAAAATACAATTTGTGTCTCCCTTCGTTTCTCTGGATTAACATCATGTCAATAATTTTCAAAAGCAATGTTTTAAGAATAAAGAGGGACTAAGAATGTTGAGAAAATTGGACATTAAAAGGGGGTCTGACGCAAACAGCATTGAGATCGAAGCAGCCATTTTGTTTGACTATTATTGTCAGCCATATTGTCTTGTTTGCTATAAGTCTTGTCTGTCATTCATTTTGTAAGCTGTTTTCTGTGGAATATGTGTGTTTGAAATGAACGTGTGAAGCAGAGATGCTCTCAGCAGATATCCTTGAATTGACAGCTGCAAAAGATGATAAGTGATGGGAGAGAGAAAAAGGGAGTAGGCCTGAAAATAATGTGGGACCTCGTTATAGTTAGCGGAAATCGAAGATAAGCAAACTTCACAAAGTATAAATAAAGATATTAGGTAAGAGAAACAGCTAAGACAGCAATTATCATAATTAACCCCTTTGAAATAAATGTTTAAACAATGAACCCGCAGACATGTAGAATTTGGTATAATGAGTTTAGCTGATTAACACATATTCATTTAGTTTTTTATTATAAAATTATGTAATTTTTAGTGATGCACAAGTCACCCCATAGAAAGGGGCGGGCATTTTAGTTTTTAGGGTATTAATATATTGTATACCGTATTACCTTTCGGAGAGCTTTCGTTTTGAAACTCTGCTGTGTGCACATGTTGCTAATACATTCACGTGTCATTCTGCGATACAATTAACCCTCAGACTCTGTTTTTTATCAGGCCTTCGTCACTATTCACACATTCACACCATTTACCTACTGTACTGTCCAGTACTAACCTCACACGTCAATATTTCCATCCAATTCTGCGTCTCATCTTCTTGATTCTGGTCTCTGATACGGATATATTGTGAGTTTTCTGCAGATTATCTTTGACCCTTGTGACACTCTTCTCATCATTCTCTTCACTTATTTTGTCATCCAAAAAAGTTGTTTCCCTACAGTGTAAAGGAAAAACAACAATACGTTACAGTAGGCCACAAGTATTGTACAGTACATCATTTAAGCTCAAGCCTACAGTATGGCTAAATATATAATACTGTATACTGTAATTATATAAATATACATCGATATAAATAATATATATATATATATATATATATACATATATATATATATATATATATATATATATATATATATATATACAATATATATATATATATATATATATATACACACAGTAATATAGTTATATAAATATACAGCGATATAAATAATAATAATATATATAGTAATATAGTTATATAAATATACAGCGATATAAATAATAGATATATATCTAGTAATATAGTTATATAAATATACAGCGATAACAATTATAATATTACTGGTACTTTATGTGTGTGTGTGTGTGTCATGCTGTTTACAGTAAACAGTAAACTGTGTACTGAAATTGGGGGTTGTGAGTGCATGAGTCATAATGAGTAATAATGAAGTGAGTGATAATTAAGAAAAGAGGTGCAACTCACTTTGAAATACTGTAGAAATAGAATTGATTATAAGAATGTAAGAATATAATTATGATAATTGAGGAAGGAGGTGCAACACAAAAACAATTGTACAGTACAGTATATCTAATAATTGCTAGGAAAATGGTTCTGTTAAAAACAATAAGCCATCTAACCAATAAAAGTGCTATTGCAGTACTGCACGGTAAGAAAACATATTCAAAATACTTTACTTACGCGGTAGTTACCGTTGGTGTCTTCATGAATTTTTTGGTCTTACCGTGGGCATGATAGCTCACTGTGGCTGCTGGTACAATGAGGCTAGAAGTACTTAACCAGTGTTGAATATCTGAAATTCGTTGTCCTCTCGTGTACATATCCTTTATTCTCATGCTGAGATCCTTAGAAATCTTTTTAACAGGCATCGCTGCGTGTAGAAAGAAATACAAGCACAAGAATGTATTTTCGATGTTGAGTCAATGTGCAGTGACTCAACAAAATGGATGGTGTATTTATACTTTAATGGGTCTGCACGAGACGTGTTTAGAGGTATGCAATGGAGACTGTTTTAAGGTGAAATTAAAATAAGGCTTTATTATGCCTGTAGCTTTAAACATAGCAAACATGTAAATCAGCAAACAAAATCCGCTTCACTCTGGAGTGTATATACACTTGTGATCCAGTTCTCTTTAACTGCGTGGTTAGCCCAGCGATTCACCAGCCCAAATCATAGAGACATTCATATATATAGATAGACATAGATAATAGTCCTATTAGAAAAGTCTTATCTGTTAGCTGGGTTGCTGTAGGGGAAGTTTCTCTGCTCTCTTGGATCCGCACCCTTGTGTGCTAAGGCAATGTCCAGCTCCAAGTTTAGAATCTTGTCCCCTTTGTCTTGTTGTCAGCTTTCCGCTCAAGACATCTGTCCTTCCTTGGTTCAGCCCAGTTGTGGACTAAGGAATCTCCCTTCCTGTCTCAGAGGCAGGCTTTTTCTAACACCTGTAATCGGCCAGGTGGTGTTAGTTAATTGCCTACCAGCAGTTAACCACCACTCTGCTGGATAAGAGGCACATTTGTGAACAGGGATAAGTCCCCTGTTACAGGGTCTCATTACAGTACGCCCACTTTTAACACCTGCACCTCAATCACAATAGGGACAGTGTATAAAAGGTGACTCAAATTGCATAGCCCACCACACTCTGATCTGTTTCTGAACTTGCTCTTGTCCAGTTACTGCATTGTGCTTTATACAGTACCATCTGCATCCATGGATCAACCCCGATTCTACGGACGCAGGAACACACTCTCTTCTGCCGTGCCTGCCGTGCCGAAAAGCGAAAGGCGGGAGCCTTTTCCAAGCCACAGCCAAAGCGAAAAGCCAAGGCTAATAAAAAAAACCTTCTGACGACTTCAAAGGCTAAGGCTTTTAAAAAGCATTATTATGTCAAGAAGAAATTTGCTGATATATCATTAAAGCAAAACAAATGGAAGCCACCCCATCGAACCCACATTTCACCTTCTCCTGCATTCCTCGACGACGCTGCCGCTGCTCTCCCGGGAACCCACATTTCACCTTCTCCTGCACTCCTCGACGACGCTGCCGCTTCTCTCCATGGAACCCCCAGGACACCTCCACGCTGCCGCTTCTCTCCAGGGAACCCCTATCTCATCCGGTCCTGCACCCATCCACTCAGATGTCCACAGCACCTCATGTACATTAGACCTCCGCTATGGTACCAATGGGTGCACGCACCCCCGCTCTGCTTACAGTGAACGCACGCGCAGCTCTTCTACCGCTGCCACAGAGGTTAACTCTGCCCCCTCAGATGTGCCGCGCTTCTCTCGCGTGTGGCGCGCTCACGTGACGCCATGCACCGCTTTCCAGCTGCGAGTCAACAAATTGTATGCCACTTGTCTCCTGCAGCCTATCACGACTCCTGCTGGGGCTGCGCCTCTGCTCCATCTCCTGTCCTATTGGCCCATGCCAGTACTTATACCCTGCTCATGCTCAGTGTCATTGCTGAGCATAACTCGTTGTAGCCTTGTGCTCCTGCGTCTGTTGTGCCTTGCTACTGTCTTGCTTTCTCATGCAGTTTTTTGATTCTATGTGTACCGACCCGGCTTGACCACTGAACTCCCTCTGGACATCGACCCCGGCTTATGCTTGACTATGTGTACCTCTCCAACCCAGACCACGGCTAAATGGACTTCTACAATTCTGACCTCTCCAATCCCAGACCACGGCTTAACGGACTTTTACTATTCTGACCTCTCCATCCCAAGACCTTGGCAAGTATCAGGACTAACCCACTCTCTCCAACCCAGACCTGGCTATGTTGACAATATGCCTGCCAGGCACGCTTCCGCTGCTGTGGGTGCATGGTTCTATACTTCCCCACCTCAGCACCGGGGTCCTGTCTTGCTCGTGTGCAGCGCAAGTGTTAAAGCTACAGTATGCGGTGGAGGTTTCTTGTCGCCTTTTTGTCGCCTTTTTCACCCACTATTACTTAAAATGTGTATGGTATATATACGGTATATATACAGTATATTATATATATATATATATATATATATATATATATATATATAGATATATATATATATATATATATATATCTATATATATATATATATATATATATATATATATATATATCTATATATGTATATATATATATATGTATATATATATATATATATATTATATAATATATATATATATATATATCACTTTTTAAGTTATGGTGGGTGAATAAGGCAACAAGAAACCTCCACCGTATTGCATATAGCAAATAAAATGATCACTTGTGAGCACATTTATGTCTGAATGGTTTCTCTGACTTTGCATCTGATTCCTATGCGGTGCTTTAAAGCTGTGTTAACAGCAAGCATTAGCTTATATGGGCTCCATGTAACTGTTTTTTCAGACAAAAGGTGACACATTGTCATTTCCCAGAATCCCTTGCTTCAGTGGAAGCACTGTATGCAGGAGATAATGGTGAAAGGCAGGGTTGCAGACCTGTCTAAGACATGTGAATGTGCTCACAAGGGATATTTTTTATTTGATATGCATATATATATATATATATATATATATATTGAAAGATTCAACAGCGCCTGGCTGTGCACTAGCCTCACAGTAAACTCCTGACAACAAACAGACCGCAACAAATGTTAGCACAGATGACCCATATAAAACAATTGTAAAGATGTATTGTTATAAAATATAAATAGGAACTCAGATGGTGGTCATACGTAATGATGGTGAGTGTGTGTAAAATATAAAAAATTTAAAAATTGTATATGTATATTTGTAGTGTGTTAAAAAAAAATATATTGAATAAAAAATGATGAATGATGAACTATTATTGCAAAAAACACTAAAAAATATGATTATCAAAATATAATTTAAAGAAGATAGTGAAGTTGCGCCAAAAGATTTATCCTACTTTTCAATACCCGGCTGTAGTCCGTCACACAATGCAGTTCTGCTGCCCGAGTCTCTCAGAGGTGATTCGCCAACCTCTGTATACTTGTATAGAAGGGAAAGGGGAGAAATCCTCAGGCACGTTCTTCTGCTTGTGGCTCCAGGATATATGTGGACGTAGAAAATAAAAGAGAAAGGGGGACCACAATGAGGGAAAATTCAACATACATTTATATCTTGATTTTACATTTGGGGGAAATAAAATAGGGGAGGAGACACACACACTAGGTATCTGGTCTTGGTCAGATGACTACTCCTCTGGGTGGAGGGTTTGTTGGGGGTGAGGGGAAACCCCCTGATGACGCCTCAGAGAATAAGAAAAAGGGGAAAAAATAGTGTAATAAAGTTTAATACCATACAAAAAATAGAGATTAAAAACTCACAGGCGGCCAAAAGTGTTTGGCATAGGGAGGAGATAGATCCAGACTCCACAGAGCGTCCCTCTCAAGGATGGGTTTGTCGTGTGTAGCCTGTTTCCAGTTGGTAGTGTCTTCTAGATGGTGTGTACAGTTCAGCAAACGGCAAACGGCAGGGTGGGTTTCCAAACGCCTGTGCACGGGCTGGGTCCACCTCCGTCTGCTTTCTTCCCTGCACACTCCTTACACAGCCCCTGGTCCTTCACGCATGCGCATGCGCTCCCGGCGAGATGCTGGCCAAAGCTGGAAATCCAACCTCCGCACTACGGTGGCCTGTGATGACCAAAAAACGTCAGACGCGTTTCGCATTAGCTACGTCACTGAGGAAGCAGGCTTCACACGACAAACCCATCCTTGAGAGGGACGCTCTGTGGAGTCTGGATCTATCTCCTCCCTATGCCAAACACTTTTGGCCGCTTGTGAGTTTTTAATCTCTATTTTTTGTATGGTATTAAACTTTATTACACAATTTTTTCCCCTTTTTCTTATTCTCTGAGGCGTCATCAGGGGGTTTCTCCTCACCCCCAACCCACCCTCCACCCAGAGGAGTTGTCATCTGACCAAGACCAGATACCTAGTGTGAGTGTGTCTCCTCCCCTATTTTATTTCCCCCAAATGTAAAATCAAGATATAAATGTATGTTGAATTTTCCCTCATTGTGGTCCCCCTCTCTCTTTTATTTTCTACGTCCACATATATCTTGGAACCACAAGCAGAAGAACGCGCCTGAGGATTTCTCCCCTTTCCCTTCTATCAAAATATAATGTAATGAGGTTAAATGTATTAACCAAAAAATGAAAATGTTAAGAAATAAAAAATAAAAAATGAAAAATCAAAAAACCGTATACAAAATTGACTAAAAAAACCTAAAAAAATATATGTATTTTCCACAAAAAAAAGTTGATGATTTTGTATGGAAAAAAAGACACTTGGGTATTAACCCGTTGAGTACCGAGTCTCCTGAACCGCAGCACTATTGAGTCTGCATTAGTCCCATAAATCTTGGAGCTGACACCACTGATAAGTAAGCTATACAATCATTAGTGAGGAAAGCAGTGGTAATGCAGGCAGTGGGCTGGTCAATCCATAGAGATACAGCGGAGCCTCTTCAAAGAAAAGACCCCACAGTAAATCACAGTGCGGTGCCAAGTAGCCTCACAACTGCCTAAAACATGACTGCATATATACTTGTGTACTCACGACACCCGTTCTGCACTGTAGCTACAAGAACGCTCCGGTGGCCATCTCTGTTCCTCGTGGTGTCGGCGTGCTCCTATCCGGATATGACGTGTAAGAGGGAGGATCTGGTAACCGCGGTCACAGCACTCCACACAACCAACGCTTGGAAAATTCAAAAAACTTTATTAAGCTCCACAGTGAGCATACATAGCACCACTCTGACGCGTTTCGTCTATAGAAAGACTTTCTATAGACGAAACGCATCAGAGTGGTGCTATGTATGCTCACTGTGGAGCTTAATAAAGTTTTTTGAATTTTCCAAGCGTTGGTTGTGTGGAGTGCTGTGACCGCGGTTACCAGATCCTCCCTGATTTTGTATGGAGATTACAACATCCGGGCAGCTTCTTCTTTGGGGTCAGCAACCTCCCAGCAAATTCTTTTGGAGAAACAAGAGAAAAAGCGCCGATCCATGTGTAAAATCTGGTAACAAAATTTTAATAAAAAATCACAAGACAAATGCACACTCACAATTTGTCAATGCAAAATAAGCATTGTATGGGTAAACCCATGAGCCAACAAGTAGCTGCTCTCCGAATGTTTACTTCAGTACATCAGACCTCACTGCTACCGGTGCAACACAGTCAGATGTCCCTCCGGAAATTCAGGTATACAGTCTGTTGTTCCAGCATTAGATGCTGTGTGTGGCTCAGGGAACGTCCTCCCTCTCCTGGCAGCAGACGCACGAGCTATTCCACCAAACGTAGCTCCTTGAAACCACGTGCCCTACGCGTTTCTTCCGATTGACGGATTTCATCATTATTCATAATAACTTACCACGTAACTTCACATAGTTGTTCGGATTCTTTTGCAATTAAACTTTTTAGCTTTCTAGATTTATTATTTTTTAAGTATTGTAAAGGCTTTTATTATGGGCAGAACTGTCAAAATTTGTTTCTTGGGATTTCCCGGCAAAATCCGTTGATGGATTATTGTAGTTCCATTTCAATACGTATGGATGAATTAAAAACCGCCATTTGATACAATCCAGACAGATTTCAAGATTTCCAATCCGTGGATTTCACAATATGCTGCTGGATTGTTAAAAATCAAACCATCCTCAAAGTGGATTGTCAGTGATAAAAAAAAATTCAGAAAATGACAAATCACTCTTTTTGAGACTGATCCATGCAAAAGGAACTAACTAATCAGAGGCAGACCCAAATCCGCCACAAAATGTCTCCCATCTCTATTCCTAAACCATAGCTAAATGACTAAGCTAGTGTGAATGGTATGCTTCCATATTGTACTTATTGATATGGTAATTGATATTATGATTATCATCTGGGAAAATACATATTCCAGTAACTCCCTATGTCCTCATATGAAATTGTGGCAACAAATTGCACAGATAATCTGATGTACGCTGGGCATGATCATTCACCTATTCCTTAGATATTCGCATATCCATCTATGGCTATCTATCTCTTACTGAATTCCAAAAACGGAAATCGCATCATTGCCCCAGTCTTTCAAGATGTGCACAATGAGTTTTACCAAATTGTAAGTGACTCATACTTGTTTTATTAAATATTTGTTACTTTTACTGACCTTCAGTGTACTCCTTTCTGCTCTTTCATCACACTAATTAAAACTTTACTTCCACAAGCTTATAATTTAAAAAAAAATAGGCTGATATTAATAGCAATCACAATCACATGATATGCAGGCAAATTGATTAAAGGGACTTTAATGGGACATTCTACAGGTTTACAAAATAATTCTGATTGCCCCTCTCATTAAGTATTAAAATATATTTTTAACCTAGTAAATTTAGGTCAGCAAGAGTAGGGAGTCTGTCCCCTGATGCTTTTACAAATCTAACTGAGATAATCATGCAAAGATTGTAGAAGTAAGTTTATATGCATTATTTATTTGAACACAGCTGCACAAAAGTTTCATGCTTTAAAAAGAGGCACTGGAAAATATTAACCCTTGTGCCTCTTTTATATTTCTATAACAGTAGGTTATTGGTTTTAGTAATACAAATGAAAACGTGGGGCTTAAATTTAATCATTAGACAAAGTCTATGTTAAACACTAACTCTTTCCACTTCCATCGACCTCATCCCATTCCACACTGTACGAGGGAGACATTATAATAATAATATGCATAACTATAATGTTTCCCCTAAATATAAGTCCATAGATTTATATTTTATTTACTTCTATGAATTTATTCATCTGTGTTTTAGGTAGTGTGGTTAATATAATAGCTACACTCTGTAAAGTTTAATCTAAAACAATTGTCCTATTGTTGAATTACGTGATGCTGTTTAGGTATCCTCTGTGCTTTCTTTGTTGTATTGGACATTTGGACATATAGCTTATAATATGCTTTTAAGTAGCTTATTCAATAAAATCTGATAAAATAACTTTGTATCTCTAAAATGTATGGCTAATCTCCCATAAAAATGTAAACATGTTAAATAACTAGTTACATTTTACAAATTAGTTATTTTTATTTTTTTAAGTGAATCAACTTTTTGCATACCTGTATTGACAAAAAGTTAAATAAATTGTGGTGCAAGCCATGAGAAGCACTCCTTTTGACACACACACACACACACACACACACACACACACACACACACACACACACACACACACACACACACACACACACACACACACACACACACACACACACACACACACACACACACACACACACACACACACACACACACACACACACACACACACACACATATAACAAATAGGCGATACCGTTCTGTGGCTAACGAGATGCTTTTATTTGTGTGAGCTGATCTCTTCTTCCTGAGGTTTTACAATGAATGAAGCAGGCAAGGGTTTACTTATAAATAGTGGGGGTCATGCAGTAAGTGTCAAAAATAAACTTTTTGCCAGTTTCTCGCAAAAAATGCCTACTACGATTCAGTAAGCCGGTTACCACAAACACGCTTATTCAACGCTTTGTACAGCGCTAGGAGCTCCTCCTTGTGTAGCGGACACATTTTACACATACAGCATACATCAATAGGACTGCAGCTAGTTCCTGAGCTGCAGAATTGACACGTCATTTTCACAGTATGACCCAAGGGACATTAGAGATGATATATAGGGGCAACATGGCATTGTGGTGACCATACAATTATCTCCTTCATCCCCAACAAGGTTTAGGGGTAACCAGCCAGATAAAATACCTTTATTATGGGCCTGGTTAACACCTTCACCGCCACACTGGAGTTCTTGGATGTTGTCATCCACTGCAGGTATTCTGGAGAGGGGACTGGAAAGAGGAAGGGCAGCGGGATGGTCCCCATAGGCACAGAAGAACGGTGAATCCAGTGTTGAATCGTGCTTCATGGAATTACAGGAAATCTCGGCCCACGGGAGCTGATCAACCCAGTCGTCCAGTAGTTCAGAAAAAAAACATCGGAATAATTGTTCTAAGGACTGATTGGTCCTTTCTGTGAGACCATTAGACTGGGGATAGTAGGAAGAATAGAAATGTAAGGAGATGTTCATTATTTGGCAGAAGGCCTTCCAAAATCTAGAGATGAATTGGGATCCATGATCCGAGACTATATCCATCGGGACTCCATGGAGGTGGAATATCTCTTTAATAAAGCTCTCCGATAGTTCAGATGCTGTGGGTAGCTTCCTGCGAGGAACAAAATGGGCTTGGCGTGTGAATCGGTAGACCATAATCAGTATGGTAGTCATACCCCTGGAGGGAGGCAGCTCCACAATAAAAGCCATGGAGAGGTGGGTCCATGTGCGGGTGGGGATGGGTAAGGGTTGTAGCAATCCACAGGTTAATGTCCTTGGCCCCTTTGTCTGAGCATGAAAAGATTTGTTCGAGGAAATATCAAGTCTTCCTAACCCCCTGGAGACCAGCTGTCTTGGAGTTATGACCCCATTGCAACACCTCACTTCAGAATTGGGGAGGAACAAATAATTTAGACGAGGGTGTAAATGTTGATCTATGATCCTCCGCCTGAGCTTGTGAAATTTGTTTCAGAAGTGATGAAGATACGGAAGAGATGATCTGTGCAGGTGGAATGATTGGTCCCTGCTCTATCTTCTCAGAGCCGTCAGGAGAAAATTGCCGTGATAGAGCGTCTGCTTTGGTGTTTTTGGATCCTGGTCAATAAGAGATCACAAAGTTGAACCGAGTGAAGACGAGAGCCAACCACACCTGACTCGTCCCGAGTCTCCTTGCACCTTCAATGTATTCAAGGTTCTTGTGGTCTGTAAGGATTGAAATCGGAGAAGTTGTCCCCTCAAGCAAATGTCTCCATTCTTCAAAAGCCATTTTCATTGACAGAAGTTCCCAATTTCCAACATCCTATTTCCATTCCGTGGTAGAATTTTTTTAGAAAAGAAGGCACATGGTGGAGTTTCCCATGAAAATCCTTCCTTTGAGAAAGAACGGCTCTGGCTGCCAGATCGGATGAGTCCAATTCAAGCACAAAGGGTTTCGTAGAATCTGGATGGATAAGCACAGTTGCAGAAGAAAAGGCGGTCTCGAGCTTCTCGAAAGCCAGAATAGACTCAGCAGGCCATATCTTAGGACTCACCCCTTTCTTAATAAGAGCTGTAATGGGAGAAATACCTTAGAAAAATTCCTGATGAATCATCAGTAGTAGTTGACGAACCCAAGAAATAGTTGTATTGGTTTGAGACCTAACGTAAGTGCCAGTCCAGCACTGCTGATACTTTCGTACGATCCATCTCGAACCTATGGGAAGAGATGAAGTGCCCAAGGAAAGAAATCTTCTTCTGTTCGAATTGACACTTCTCAAGTCTTTGGAGAACCAATCTAACCTGTGACCGATGTTCAGTCAAAGAACTGAAAAAGATAAGGATATCGGCCAGATATACCATGAGAAATTTGTCCAAAAGATCCCGGAAAATCTCATTGATGAAGTTTTGAAATACGGCTGGTGCGTTGCTTAAGCCAAATGGCATGACTACATATTCGTAGTGGCCATCACGGGTATTGAAGGCTGTTTTCCACACGTCACCCTCTCTGATCTGGATCAAATTGTAAGCTCCTCGAAGATCCTGTTTGGAGAAGATTGAATCCTTGCGTACGCGGTTGAAGAGTTCAGGAATGAGAGGTAGCAGAATATCAGTTATTTATGGTGAATTTATTTAGGCCTCTGTAGTCAATACATGGCCTGAGAGAACCGTCTTTTTTGGAAATGATGAAGAAACCCGCTGCAGCGGGAGAACCTGATTTTCAGATAAACACACGCTGAAGGTTCTCCAAAATGTATTCCTGCATAGCCTTGGTTTCTGGTTCCGATAGGGAATAGGTGCGGTCTTGAGGAGGGATGGCCCCCTTGGAGTAGACCAATTGCATAATCATAAGGTCTATGTGGCGGTAACTCTTCTGCCTATCAAAAACGTCGTCAAATTCATGGTAACAAACTGGAAGGCATGATGCAAGTCTCAGTAGGTAGCCGAACCTCGGAGGTGGTGCAAGACGCCAGAAGACACGATCCATCGCAATGTTCGATCAGGATGGCACTTGATTCGTCACCCAATCGATTTTGGGGTTGTGCTGCCACAGCAAAGGAAGTCCTAGAATGACTGGAGTCAATGGAGAGCAAATCACGCAGAATATAGTGACTCTTTGTGAAGTGCCCCGACCGTGACCAGTAAAGGATTAGTCTCGAGAGTGATGGTCCCAGGTATTAGGGGTCTTCCCTCAATAGCCACTACTGGTAACGGAATCTCCCTAGTACAGGGAGGAAGGGAGTGGAGTTTCGCAAATTCGAGCTCAATAAAATATCCTGTGGCTCCCAAATCCACAAAAGCCTGAGTGAAGATGGATGCTGGTCCCTAGGACAGTGAAACTGGCAGGAGGATCCATGAAGGTTCTGGGGAAGGAAGAAGAAATGTCCAGAGAATATTCCTCTATCTTCACAAGGCATTGGGGTATTCCTTATTTAGGACAGTCTCTGACACAGTGACCTTTGAGCCCATAGTACAGGCACAGCCCCTTGATACGTCTCCGAGTTCTCTCCTGCTCAGATAATTTGGAGTCATCTAGTTGCATCGGTTCCTCCTCAGGGAGAAGTGTAGAAAGAGGGGTCTGAAAGTGGGGTGCAAGCCGAATTGTTGGGGTTTCTGGAGACTGAGCTCCCTCGGTCTGTCGTTCTCATATCCGTAGGTTCAATCTGAAACAGAGGGCAATCAGTTCCTCCAGATCGTAGGGAAGATCCTGGCAAGTCAGTTCGTCCTTTAAACGCTCAGAAAGCCCCTACCAAAATGCTGCCACCATAGCTTCATTATTCCAGCCTGTCTCCTCAGCAAGGGTTTGGAAATCAATGGCATACTTGGCTGTGGTACAGATTCCTTGTCGGATTCTAAGGAGAGAAGCTGAAGTGGAGGAGATGCAACCAGGGGGCATCAAATACTCTTTTAAATGCATGGAGAAAGGCAACACAGTCGTTGATCAGTGGGGATTCTCTCTCCCACAGAGGGAAGCCAAGGCAAAGGCCTCATCTGTTAGTAGGGAAATTACATATGCTACCCTGAATCAGTGAGGGCTGAACATGGAGGGCTGGAGTTTGAACTGAATCGAGCATTGGTTAAGAAACCCTCTGCAAGCAATAGGGTCCCTTCCATAACGCAGAGGCGTCGGGATCCGGGGTACCCTGGGCATAGGAGGTGATGGGACTGGCACCAGAGAAGCTTCTGGTAAGGGCAGTGCTAGGGTAGGACACACATGGAGTGTCTCTAGCTGGGTAAAAATGTCTGAAGTCAGCTTGAAAAAAGTGCCAGCTGCTGGTTTTGCAGGGTGAGGCGTGACTCATGCTATCCGAGTAGTTCCACTTGGACAGATACGGCTCGCTCAACCTCAGCGGGGTCCATGTTTGGCCGAGCAAAATGTGTCAGTGCACATCTCAAATCAGGAGGCAGATCCACAGGGCTGAGTTAGGGAAACAAATAAACCGACCACAACCCAGGGACAGAGTCCTGTAAGAGTATCATTAGTTGGTATAGAAACAGGGGTCAGGGCTTGCGGAAGAGTTGCAAAGTCCAGGGGAAAGGCAGAGGTCAGGGCTGGCAGCAGAGGTGCAATGTCGAGGAGGCAAGCAGAGGTCATGGCAGGTGGAAGGCAGCGAGGTCACGGTCCGGGGTCAGCAACAGGAATTCAAAACAAGCAAGAGGGTAAGGCATAACTGCAAAGACCGACAGGGGCTGCAAACAGACAGAACTATGCTCGGCGACTCCCTTTGGTAACTCCAGCCTTATAAAGCAGGCTGCCTGTACCCAAAATGGCCACAGATAGCAGAAAGGTTAACGAAGAGAGGAAACCTGGACCGACGTGAAAACCCGGCACAGATAAAGCAGAATCATTGAACGTTTTCAGTCAAATCCATGGGAGTTCTCAGTCTTTCTATCTCACTGAGGACCCTATTTTGCACACCTGCAGGTGCTTGCTGGTCAGGGGAAGCTGTTAACAGGCTATATTGCAAAGGTCGCACAGGAAGAAATCTAGCTTACCCAAGGAAAGCACTCCTGCATGGGGAACAGGAAACGTGTGATTCCCCTCTCCGTGAACAGAGAACTGATGCACAGCTTGCCTCCTGACAGGGCCGGGAGGAGTGGCATCTGCCTAAGCTTCTAAATTGTGTGCTTGGAGACTCCAGTCTCATGCGATTGTGAGGTCACACAACCATGTGGTAAAATCAGGAAGTACAAGAGTCGGGCAGCATGAAGAATTCAGTGTTGTCCTTAGTTGAACAAGTCAAAGAAAGATCATTGTGACAGAGTGAAGTCAACTCCTATCAGTTACGCCTGGGAGACATATGTCTGAGTGCTTCATCCAGCACTCATAAGGATTAACTCAGGTGGAACTTGGGTAGTCAGGAAGCACGAGGTTTGCCCCGAGCTACGCTAACCTCTTTATGGACAGTTGGGAAGAAGATTATATTTGGAACAACTGTCCACTCGGGGCACACCTGGTGCTCTGGCGCTGTTTCATAGATGACGTTATATTTGTTTGGTCAGGCAGCCAGGTAAAGCTTGAATCATTTTTTACCTATTTAAATTCCAACGATAGGGATCTACAATTCACTTTCAACCACCATAAGGAACATATAGAGTTTCTAGACCTCAAAATATATATATATATATCAGTAACAACAAAATAGAAACCAAAACTTTGACCTAAGGGTCAGCTCACCCGCCTGAAGCGCAACTGTTCAAATCCTGGTGAGTTTGCGCTTCAGGCGAATGAGCTTAAAGACAAATTCCGTGATAGAAGTTACCCAGAACATATATTTGAGGCGGCATCCCTTCAGGTGGAGAAAATCGAGAGGGCCACTTTGCTGGAATATAAAGATAAAAATAAAAATGCATTAGAACAAAATAATGGAGTTTCTTTTGTAACCCAGTATAATGAGATGGCGCCAAAAATTCGCCAGATTTTTAATAAACATTGGCCTATGCTCCTGTGTGACAAAACTCTATCTAATTGTCTCCCGGAAAAACCAAAAATCATTTTTACAAAAGCACCAAATATCAAAATGCGTCTAGCTCCTAGTTGTCCTTTGGACAACTCAGAATCAAAATCAGGCAGCAAAAAAAAGGACTTTTTTAAATGCTCAAAATGCATGGCTTGTTCGTTTAGTAGTAGCACTGAAACCTTTAAATCCAATGTCACAGATAAAACATATACTATTAAAACATCAATAAACTGTGATTTCCCATTTGTAATTTATTTAGTGCAGTGCCCGTGTGGCCTGCAATATGTAGGTAGAACTGGAAGATGTTACAAGAGAAGAGTGTATGAACACATCTACAGTACAACATAAAAAGAGGTTTAAATACACACAGTGTTTCACATCATTTTAATATCCATCATAATAGGAATCCGATGGGTCTAAAGTGTCAAGCCATAGAAACCGTACAAAATAATTGGAGGGGAGGCAATCAACTTAAACAGATCAGTAGGCATGAAGCCTACTGGATCTATGAATTAAAGACACTCTCACCTACTGTAATGGTCTCAACATTGATTTCGATCTAGGCGTTTTTCTTAAATGATTTTTTAAGAGTATTTTAAAATAATTTTATTAAATTAAAAGGTTTTAATTATACAAAAGATTTTATTATATTTTTATTTTTAATCCATTGATATAATTATTTATATATATTTTTTGTTATTAATGGGTAATTAAGCTAATAACAGCAGCTGCAAATGTAAAAGCCATTGGCGTGCAAAAAAATGTTACATCAATATGGAAAAAGACTATATTATCAACACCATTGAGTGTATAACTGCTAAATCAAATATGGTCTGACTAATAAGATGCATTAGGTATGATTAGTAACTTTTGTTTAATAGTATGTGTTTTTATGTATATATGTCTGTTGTATATATGTTTGTTCCATCTGTATGTTAGGCTGCCTTTTACATAGGACATGATTGACAGGTATTGTAACCAACCATGGCTAGCACTAATCAAGTTTGAGTGACATTTTATCTAACCAATGGTGTGGGTCCTGTCTGTATTTAAAGACATCATGGACTGTGCTCATCATTCCTGAAGAAGTGCGCATGCGCACGAAACACGTTGGGCCTTTGAGAGTCATTTGTCAGCTAAACTGGTAGAGGAGCAGACCATTGCAGCAGTTCCTGGAGTTGCGGTATATTGGAGTATACATCTGAAGTGAGATCCGGTGCGTTGTCCCGCCCGCTGTGACGCAGTTCCGGGCGCGAACGGAAGGTGTCTTGTGAAGCTGAAGGCAGTGTCGCCCATACCGGCATTAATCGGAAGAGGTACCTGCAGGCTCCCACACGTGGCACGCGTCCACCAACAGCTGTCGCCGGACCGTCTACACTTCACACACCTGCCTATATCCTGTGGACTTGCTGTAAGTAGGATTCCGGTTTTACACACCGGATCCTAGACCTGCTCGTTACCAGCTTGCTGTATTTTATTGTGTTCATTAAAATTCATTGAATTAGTCAGCCTACTTGTTCATTGTTGTATGTACTTGTTCGTCTATGTCTATGTGTTTAATGTTATAACCATACTTTGTTACGCTATGATTCTGTTCTCTTGTCTCCCCTGCATATCACATCATTGTTGTTGCTGAGGAACCTGCTGTCCACTGAACTGCTGTCCACTGGATCTATTGGATATCCCAAGCCATTCACTGGACTTATATATATCCCACTATTTGGACTCTAAGGCGCCGGTCTGTATTGTTTTTCTAGTCAGGAAGTAAGCTGACACCTGAGAGCCAGAAAGGTAGAAAAGGATCTTGTAACCAGCGGTAGCTGGCTCCCTCAGACAAGAGCACATGGATAGATGTGCTGCTAGCCAGAAGGATACAACACACTACTTATTGCAGCCAAAGTAAGATTTGTTTCATTTGTTTTCATGACTGCTTAAAAGACTCTGAAGGTTTGGTTATGGTTTAGCCAGCCAGCCTGCTAGATAGGTCTGCTGTGTTAGTCAGTTTTTCTCCCATCGTGGAGCAGGATTTATTTTTTAAAGGGACAGTGTACCCGCATGTTATGTTACTGTGGAGAAATAAAGCCATTGAACATTTTTCATTATCCTGAAACTACACGTGTGGACTGTTCCCTGACCTCGGCTACAGGCCGTCCTGCCACAAGTGGTGTCAGAAGTGGGATGTCGGACGGCCCCTGTATCTGAAGGGCCACACAGAAAAAAAAAAGAAAAAAAAATGGAGAATTTTTTTTTCTCAGTACCTTGAGCAACAGCTCCAGCTAGCAGAGAAACAAGCTGAGCAACAGGCCCAGCATATACAATGGCAGGCCAAGCAAGATGAGCGACAGGCCCAGCAAGATGAGCAACAGGCCCGGCGGGAAGAAAAGCTACTCCAACTGCTAGTTGAAGGCCCAGCCCCAGGCAGACCAGCTATTCCAAATAACCCACCGGTGATACTGCATAAAATGAAGCCAACCGAAGACCCAGAGACATTTCTCCTAACTTTTGAAAGGGTAGCCACGGCCCACGGCTGGACAGTTGATCGCTGGGTAACGACTTTGGCTCCACTCCTCATAGGGGAAGCTCAGGCAGCCTACCAGGATCTTCCAGAAGACGAGGCCATGGACTATCAGAAACTAAAGGCTGCTATTCTGGATCGCCTAGGCCTCACTCCAGAGACCTACCGACAGCGGTTCCAGACAGTCAAATATGCAAACAAAGACAGACCCAGGGTCGTAGCCCACCGCTTAGTAGACTTATGTACCAGGTGGATACACCTGGAGAAGCATACCAAGGAAGAGATCCTTGAACAGTTTGTGCTCGAGCAGTTCACACAGGTACTGCCCCCCTCCTCCCGCTCCTGGGTAAAAAGACATGCTGCATTTTCCCTGAATTCAGCGGTCCCCTTGGTGGAAAACTTCCTTGGATAGCTGGGAACGGTCCGTGCAAACACCAGTTGCTTCCGGTGATGCTAGAGGCAGGAGAGCAGACAATCGAGGGGTCTACAACCCGCCAGCTCGGGAGATCCAGTCAACCCGATCGGAAGACCCTTTCCCATCTCGGAGGGTTCCTGGTACAAACTCCCGCAGAGACGCCCATCCTGGGTCCGAGGCCACTGGATCACTCAAGGGAGGCTGCCACCCACAGTATTGCCCGAGAACCTGGACTCCTGTCACCCACCCGGTGGAGAGGATAACCCCACCAACCAGAAGGGAGGACCCCATCCAACAGCGGAGAGGTCCAAACACCGAGCCCCGTCGAGAGCTTCCGCGGACGACCGAGTTTGCGGACTCAGGAGATGAGGAGATGGACTGTTCATATGGCAGAACCACTGCCACAGCTTGTCTCCGAGGGGACCACAATCCGTGGTTAGTCCCAGCATCTCTGGAGGGGACAAAAGTAAACGCCATGCTGGACTCGGGCTCTGGAAAAACCCTGATCCTAGAGGGCCTAATTCCAAGCAATAGACTATCTTATGACTCTCCTTGGAATATCGAGTGTATCCATGGGGATACAAAGAGATACCCGACAGCGAACGTTCTACTACGTATCCAGGATAAAGAGGCTAGCCTACTAGTGGGAGTTGCCCCCTGGCTACCTGCTCCTGTTCTACTTGGCCGAGACTGGCCCTACCTCGAAACATTGTTGGCCCCTACTCCTACAGAGCCTACTTCTCTGGTACCGGAGAAGCCCAGAGACTTGTTCCCTTTTTCCCCAGAGATTTTCCCCCGTAGACACCATGTCCCAAAGACACGTAAACAGAGACGTGCGGAAAAAGAGGACTGGTTAAGAAAGGCTGGGACTTTTGGTAACATTAGTCAGCCTAAAGGACTGCAGGTCATGGCCGGGGATGACCAGGGTGGGGAACAGATAGATACGGGAGTGTTGCCAGCCCTGGATCTTCCTGACTTCCGTCAGAGGCAGAGGGAGGACCCAGCTCTGGCTAGACAATATGAGAAGGTGGTACAGGTCACAGTGGGTGAGGGAGTGGGGGAAGTGGATGGACTGGGCGCTTCCTAAACAATATAGTAATTAGTGTGATAAGTGACACACCTTAAGTACACACAATAAACCTATCACCATATAGTGTAAAAGATAAAAAATAAAAACAGTGTACAGCAGCAGCTCAACTTCCTCTGATGGGATCGTTCCTAATCCCAGGATGTGAAGTATTCTTTTCTTGGGGTTGAGGAGGAGCGCTGGATCTCGTGATATGTAAAAGAATATAAATATATATAGTGCAGATGGTAATTCACTGCTTTAAAACGATGTAAAACATAAGAAATGAACTCACAAAAATCGTATAAAATCACTGCGTGTCAGAGATCCTTAATAATAAGATAATAAGATAATAGATGAACAAGGTGTAAAAGTGTATCCACATTTTGAACTGTTGAATGACATACTATATCGTGTGAATAAGGTTACACAAACAGGGGAGGTCATTCGACAGATGCTAGTCCCTAAAGGGTTGATTAAAACAGTGTTCACCCTAGCCCATACTGTCCCATGGGGTGGTCATTTGGGCAGAGATAATACCACGGACCGCATCTCGTCCCGGTTTTACTGGCCAGGCATACATGGTGACATCATGAAACTATGTGAGACATGTCCTGAATGCCAGTTAACTAGCCAAAAAGGACAGAAGCCGGCTCCCTTGGTTCCTCTGCCCTTGGTAGCCATCCCATTCGAGAGAATTGGGGTAGATCTGGTCGGACCTTTAGAACCCTCTGCGAAGGGACATAAATTTATACTCGTTGTTGTTGATTATGCCACCAGATATCCTGAGGCCTTCCCTCTGAGATCAGCCACTGCTTAACAGGTTGCTCACAGGCTGTTAGAACTGTTTTCTAGGGTAGGACTTCCCCAAGTAATGTTAACTGACCAGGGAACAAATTTCATGGCAAAGTTAATGCAGAAAGTTTAACCGTACTTTGAAGTCTATGCTTAAGAAGTTTGTGGACACTGAAAAGCAAGCTTGGGATGAACTTCTCCCTTTCCTGTTGTTTGCGGTACGAGAAGTTCCCCAATCATCCACAGGCTTCTCCCCGTTTGAGCTCCTATATGGACGCCAACCTCGGGGTATTCTCGACCTACTGAAGGAATCCTGGGAGGAGGAGCCCCCCCCCTCCAAGAATACCCTTCAGTATGTCATAGACCTTAGAAACCACCTAGACATGATAGGTCGGTTTGCGAAGGAAAACCTCAAATCTGCTCAAGAACGTCAAGAGAGGCAGTACAACCAAAATGCTCGCTTGAGGGTCTTCCAACCTGGGGACCAAGTGATGCTACTACTATCGACATCAGAGAGTAAACTCCTTGCGAAGTGGCAGGGTCCTTTCCAAGTTCTCTGCCGCACCGGGGAGGTGAACTATGAGATCTCTCAACCAGGGTCCAGGAAGGGTAAACAAATCTACCACGTGAACCTCCTGAAACCCTGGAAAATGATGAGATCGCTGTTCATTCACCCTCGGGAAGGAGAGACAGATTTGGGTCCAAAGCTTCCAAAGGGTAGTACGTACACTGACCATCAGGTTCCCATGGGAGAGAAGTTAACAATGGAACAAAGGTCAGACCTACTTGATGTATGTGACCAGTTCTCAGACGTTTTTTCTGAGCTGCCAGGGCAGACTGATTTAGTGTCCCATAGGATTGAGACAGAACCTGGCATAAAAGTACGGTCCCGTCCCTATAGATTGCCAGAGGGCCGAAAAGACCTGGTAGAGAGGGAGATAATAGACATGTTGGAATTGGGCGTGATTCCCACAGCGAATGGTGTAGCCCTATCGTGTTGGTCCCTAAACCAGATGGGAAGGTGAGGTTTTGCGTAGATCTGCGAAAGGTAAATGCTGTATCCAGATTTGATGCATATCCAATGCCTAGGGTGGATGAATTGCTTGATTCGCTTGGTAAAGCAGAGTATATCTCCACCCTAGATCTCACGAAAGGATATTGGCAGATACCTCTAGCGAAAGAATCCAAATGCAAAACTGCCTTCGCCACTCCTCTCGGTTTATACCAATTCGTCACTATGCCATTTGGATTACATGGGGCTCCAGCCACGTTCCAAAGGTTAATGGATAAGGTACTACGACCCCATAGGGCATATGCCGCGGCCTACTTGGATGACATTGTCATCTATAGCAGACACTGGCAGTCTCATATTAAAAGGTTAAGGGCAGTCCTAACATCCTTAAGAGAAGCAGGGCTCACTGCAAATCCAAAAAAATGTGCCCTGGGTAAATCCACTACAAAGTACTTGGGCTATGCCGTTGGGGGAGGGATAGTAAGGCCACTAGCTAGCAAGGTAGCCGCCATAAAGGAAGTCCCCACCCCACAGACAAGACACAGGTCCGCTCCCTTTTGGGGTTAGCAGGGTATTACCGGCGGTTTATCCCCAATTTTTCGGAAATTTCTGCACCCCTAACAGATCTGACAAAAAAGAGTGCCCCAACCCAAGTTAAATGGTCTTGGGAGTGCCAAGACGCCTTTGACATGCTAAAAAAGTGCCTGTCAGAGGGCCCCGCTCTTCAGAGCCCATATTTTAAAGAGCCCTTCATCATCCAGACGGATGCCTCAGAGGTAGGACTGGGAGCAGTGCTGTCTCAGCAATTTGATGGTGTTGAACACCACATACTGTTCATCAGCTGGAAGCTGTTCCCAAGGGAAGTGAGGTATTCCGTTATTGAGAAGGAGTGCCTCGCTGTAAAATGGTCAATTGAGGCCTTGAGACATTATGTCGCCGGAGTACACTTCACCCTGGCATCAGTGCGCATCGGACAGCTCGTTGTGGAGCACTGACGTGTAGCAGGCTATACTACACGTTGCCAGTGCTACAGTTCCCTATCTTGGACGGGAGACACCCTGAGTGACGGCATCGGTGTGTACCAAGCAACTGAGATATACAGCATCAGCGTGCAGCGGGCCTTGTGGAAGGAGTATTACACTCACTGTGACTCCTCAAGTCTGCATTATAGTTGACAGGTGACAGCTGGCCTGGTACACTTGTACTGTAGTTGACAGCTGATGAAGCTGGAAATCATTTTGGTACTAGTAAATGCAAGCTTGCTGGTACCTGTACGCGAAATCATGCTCAGGCTTGAAATTTTCCAGGTATTCAGACGGGGACAGGTACAAAGGATTGCCATTCACCAGGTTATCACTGAAGGTCGGACCGACCGGTGCTGGTGCTGTTGCCGGCACATTGCTGGATTGGGATTAACGATTCTTATATGGGTTAAAACCGAACTTTCTTCTTTTGAAATTGCCATGATCATACATACTGTGAAATTCTGGCATGACACCCCAATACCCGCAAATCTCTCCGGCAGGAGGGGCAATGCGAAAAAAACACTGATCATTACTTAAGGTTTTTCTTATCGCACACTTCCACCCATGAACGTCTGGTGAAAACTTGTAAAAATCGTAGTTCGAAATTAAATATTCATATATTTCAGATACAGTCGCCATCTTATCTGCAGCAGCATTAATTGCAGAATATATTAAAAATGCATAACTACAGTCAGGTTTTTATACGTCTGTGGTGTAGCCATAATGTCCACTCAGCAATTGTGCAGGGAAAGAATGTAAAAAAAAGGCACACATTGAGTATTTAAAGCTTTTTATTAAGAACGCCTAATTTGATAACGTCTTCGAAAAATCAAGGTCAATTCACAATGGGCCACTGTAAGTATGTACCAGTATAGATGTGGGTACTATCTGTTTTAAACACCTTTACAAAGTAGCAAAGTTCCATACACATTACAATTCAATACAATTCATTAATTTCATTTATTTCTGCCACCTGGCGGATACGCAAAGAATAGCACCCAAATTATAATTCATTAACTACTGCCACATGGCGGACACGCGAAGAATTGCATCCAGAGAAACACGAAACCATTAAATTAAACAGATCAACCGCGTGTGGCTGCCCGGTGCCGGATTGCGCGAGCGCAGCATGAATAGTGGTCAAATGGCGCTTACCCTCCGTGTTTCCGGGAGCCGGTTGAGAGCGAGGGGGGAGGAGCCTGCAGTTGGTGGCCGGGGCAGGAGGGCCGCGCTTCCCCTCCTGCCCGGAAGCCGGTGCAGGGTGGCGCACATGATGGGGGGGGGAGGTGTGTGTGTGTGTGTGTGTGTGTGTCCGCCTCAGGCCAATGAGAGGTGTGCGGGGGCGGGCGGGCCAAGGGAGCAATCTCATTGGCCTGGCCCAAGGTCCAATGGGATTGCCGCTAGGGACACAGGGAGGGACACAGGGAGACACATACAGACATAGACACATAAAACGCTTTCACAAATATATAGTAGATACAGTATTACACTATGTGTGTTTATTTCTCTATATCCACATACTGTAATATCCTGACGCCTGTGATTCTGGGAGAAATTGGGAATATCCTGCCGTCAGAGACCATATAAGAATTGGTTACTTTAACAACCTAAAGGCGTATTACCTATACACACAATGTGAGTTGATACACTATATGGCTATAGAATTTATATCTATATATTGTGACAAACGGCTTACTCCGGGGCTCCGTCGTTTGTCCGGGACTGTTTAGAACACGGTCTTTTAGGGTAGGTTAAATGATGAGGCGTCACGTACTGTTCCTTTAAACAGGCTATGCCTGGTTTATTCAGTCCCAGGCACTGAGACTGCCACAGTGCATACAACAGAAAACAGATCAAAACAAAAGCTGCTCACCTGAGCGATAACTTAACTTAGATATCCCTGACTCAGGGTTGGAAGTGGCTTTTCCACTTCCAACATCAAAACACGGTACTTTTGCAGTCTTACACAAATGAACAGAAAGATTGAACCTGTTTGGGGAAGAGGCTTCTCCCCTCTGTAGTTCAGCAGCCTTCCAGTCTCCTGGCTCTTGTGGGGAGACCAGAGCAAACAGGAAATCAGTCTTTCATACCTGATTCCTAATTAGCATGACAGGTGACAGAAATCAGGCAGCAGACAAACTCTGGTCTGGATCTCTCATCCCTCAGTTCCAGCGCTTGCCAAACTGTGGGATGGAGTGTATGTATTATAAGGCTGCACTCCCAGGCCAAACAGGATAGAAACTGTCTAGTATCCTGGGAGCCCTATATACGGAATTTATTACCATCCCCTGGTTTCTGTCACATATCCTCCCCCCCAGCTCAGACCTCGAGGGATGAGCGACCATGGATATTAGGGAGTGCATCCTTGACAACCCGTCAGCATTGCCATGTTTGTGCCCTGACCTGTGTTCCACAGAAAATTTAAAGGGTTGTAGGCTTAGGAACCACCTGGTCACTCTAGCATTCTTTTCCCTGTTTTGACACATCCAGGTAAGGGGTGCATGATCTGTGACCAACCGGAATTTTCTCCCCAACAGGTAGTATTTGAGCGTCTCTACAGCCCACTTTATTGCGAGACACTCTTTCTCTACTATGGAGTAATTTTTCTCCTGGGGATTTAGTTTCCTACTTAAATAAAGGATGGGGTGCTCCTCACCTTGAGACTCCTGGGAGAGTACCGCCCCCAGCCCTACCTCAGATGCGTCGGTTTGGACTACGAACTCTTTGGAGAAGTCAGGTGTGACCAACACTGGTTGGGCACAGAGAGCTTCTTTCAGGCTTCTAAAGGCCTGTTCGGTTTCGGGGGACCACTTTACCATTAGCGGTCCTCTTGCTTTTGTGAGGTCAGTTAGTGGGGTTGCCTTAGTTGCAAAATTGGGAATAAACCTTCTATAGTACCCAATTAACCCCAAAAAGGTCCTTACTTGTTTTTTTGTAACTGGCCTTGGCCAATTTTGTATCGCCTCCACTTTGAGTGTTTGGGGTTTGAGTAAACCTCTGCCAATAGAATATCCCAGATACTTGGCCTCCTCCAGACCAATAGTGCATTTAGCGGGGTTAGCAGTTAGTCCAGCAGACCGGACTGCGTCAAGCACAGCTTGGACCTTTGGAAGGTGGGATTGCCAATCTTCACTATGGATTACCACATCATCCAGGTAGGCGGCAGCATACCGAGCATGTGGTTTTAAAATTTTATCCATCATTCTTTGGAATGTGGCGGGAGCTCCATGTAAGCCAAAAGGCAACACCTTATACTGAAAGAGGCCGTCTGGGGTTGAGAAGGCTGTCTTTTCTTTTGCCCTTTCTGTGAGGGGAACCTGCCAGTACCCTTTTGTTAGGTCTAGGGTTGTGAGATATCGGGCTTTGCCCAGTCTCTCTACAAGTTCATCTACCCTGGGCATAGGATAAGTATCAAATTTTGACACCGCGTTTAGTTTCCGGTAGTCATTACAAAACCTTGTTGTACCATCTGGCTTTGGGACTAAGACTATAGGGCTGTTCCACCCACTTTGGGATTCCTCAATTACACCTAGTTTTAGCATTTTTTTAACCTCTAAACTTATAGCCTTTCTTTTGGCCTCTGGGATTCGGTACGGTTTAAGGTTAACTCGGACCCCCGGTTCAGAGACTAGGTCATGTTCAATTACGCTAGTTCTACCTGGCCGTATAGAGAAGATTTCTTTGTTTCTTTTCACTAAATTCTGAACCTCTCGTTTCTGATGAACAGACAGGGTTTCAGCTATGCTAACCTCTGGGTCAGTTTCTTGATTCTCTGACGGACCTGGGGGTACTAGGGTTAACAAGACTTCTCTATCTTTCCAGGGCTTGAGTAGGTTTATATGGTAAATTTGCTCAGGTTTCCTCCTACCTGGCTGTCTTACCTTATAATTTACTTCTCCCACTCTTTCCAAGACCTCATATGGCCCATGCCATTTAGCAAGGAATTTACTCTCCACGGTGGGAACCAGAACTAGTACCCTATCACCTGGAGAAAAAATTCTGACCCTAGCACCCTTATTATATGTATTCCTCTGTGCTTCTTGAGCTTTCTCCATGTGTTCCCTCACTATGGGTAGGACTGCAGCAATGCGGTCCTGCATCTGGGCAACATGCTCTATTACACTTCTGTAAGGGGTAACCTCGTGTTCCCAAGTCTCTTTGGCTATATCCAGTAAGCCCCTTGGGTGTCGGCCATACAATAGTTCAAACGGGGAGAAGCCTGTGGATGATTGGGGAACTTCCCTAATGGCAAATAACAGGTACGGTAACAAACAATCCCAGTTTTTCCCATCTTTATCAACCGCCCGCCGTAACATGCTCTTTAAGGTTTTATTGAACCTTTCCACTAAACCATCTGTTTGTGGATGATAGACTGAGGTTCTGAGATGCTTGATTTTTAGGAGTTTACATAGCTCTTTCGTTACTTGGGACATAAATGGTGTTCCCTGGTCAGATAGAATCTCTTTAGGAATCCCGACCCGGGAAAACAGAACTACTAACTCTTTTGCTATGTTTTTAGCTGAGGTGCTACGTAGGGGAACTGCCTCCGGATATCGGGTGGCATAATCTAATATTACCAATATATGCTGATGTCCCCTAGCAGACTTTATTAGGGGTCCTACTAGATCCATAGCAATCCGGTCAAATGGTACATCTATTATGGGAAGGGGTACCAATGGGCTGCGGTACGCCTTGAACGGGGCGGTGATCTGACATTCTGGGCATGAGGAACAATAATTCGTAATTTCTGCCAGAACCCCAGGCCAATAGAAGCTTCGGAGAACCTTTTCTTTTGTCTTTTCCACCCCTAGGTGTCCCCCCAATGGATGACTATGTGCGAGGTGTAATACTACGTTACGGAATGTCCGTGGTACCAACAATTGTTTAGTTGTAACTGATTTCCTTTTATCAACCCGATATACTAGGTCGTTCTCTACCTCGAAGTAGGGGTAAGCAAGTGACCTATCTGGTTGGCCAGGAGTACTATTCTGGTCCCGTATATTTCCCCTTGCTACCGCTAATGTGGGGTCCTCCCACTGGGCCTTCTTAAAACTCCCAGGACTGACCTCTAGGTCAGCGAGGGTCTTATCCGGTTCTGGGGTGGTAAGTGTCTGCTCAACATCTTGATTTGGGGTATTCCCTACCAAAGTAGTGATGGGGAAGGGAATTTTACAGCACTCCTCCTTTTCCCCCTTCTTATTTGGGCCCTCGTCAACCTCCATTTCTGAAAAAGGGAAAGGATTTGTTTCTTCTAATACTTCGTTATGGTCCGCTATTGAACTCTGGGCGCTATTCTGAGCGGGGGACCACATTTTTAGAAAATGGGGAAAGTCAGTCCCTATTAACACATCATGTGCCAGTTTGGGTACAATACCCACCTTGAAATCTAAAGAACCAAACTCTGTTTCAAAAAAAACATCAACAGTGGAATATTCATGATTATCCCCATGTATACAACAAATTGCCACTCTTTGTGAACTGTTTCCCTGTTTCTTCTTAATGGGCAAGAGGTATTCGGACACTAGTGTGACCATGCTCCCAGAGTCAAGAAGTGCCCGAACCCTCTTACCATTAACCTTTACAAATGCCCACAGATGGTTATTCAAGGGGTCCTCTGGGCTAGGGCCCATACCTTGGGACAACAGCGAATAAGGTTCCACGCTGTTGCATTGCATGGGCTCATCATTTAGTGGGCAGATTTTTGCTGTGTGGCCCCTCTCATGACAATTTACACATTTAGGTACATAGTCTGTGTCCCACTTAGAGCCTTTTCCCGGCTCCCCATGTTGGCTATTGCCCTTAGTGTGCGAACCACTGTTGCTGGTGCTGAGTGAAGGTGGTCGCCGCTCTTCAGCGCCCCTTAACCCCGGTACCCTTTTACCGTCTCTGGAAGAGTCCTGGAACCTTGGGTAGTGGGGTTGCTCCACGACTGTGGGTTGCGGGTTCTCTTCTGCTGCATTGTACCTTTCTACGAGGGCCACAAGCTCATCCGCATTGTGGGGGTCACTCCGACTGACCCAACGGCGTAAGGCAGAGGGAAGTTTTCTCAAGAACTGGTCCATGACCAACCGTTCCACGATGTGGCTTGCTGAGTTGATCTCGGGTTGTAGCCACTTCCGGGCGAGGTGGATGAGGTCATACATCTGGCTTCGGGTGGCTTTATCCATCGTGAAGGACCATGCGTGAAACCTTTGGGCGCGAACAGCCGTGGTTACGCCGAGGCGGGCGAGGATCTCGAACTTCAATTTTGCATAGACGTTAGCTTCGGCTGGCTCTAGATCAAAGTAAGCCTTCTGGGGTTCGCCGCTTAGGAAGGGTGCGATTAGACCAGCCCACTCAGCTTCTGGCCATCCCTCTCTCTGTGCCGTGCGTTCAAACGTGAGAAGATAGGCTTCCACATCATCCGAGGGTCCCATCTTCTGAAGGTAGTGGCTTGCCCTGGTCATTTTCGGAACTGGGGCTGCCGCTGCCAGTGGAAGGTTACTGAAAGTCCCCCTCAGGATCTCGATTTCCTGCTGTAAGCCCTGAGCGAACCGCTGTTGCTCCTCTCTCAGCAAGCGGTTTGTCTCTTGCTGGTTTGCATTCGCGTTTTGCAGGGCTTCATTCGTCTGTTGCTGGTTTGCATTCGCCTGTTGCTGGTTGGCATTCGCCTGTTGCTGGTTGGCATTAATCTCTTGCTGGGCTATTAGCAGCTGTTGCTGGGCTGCATTCGTCTGCTGCTGGTTTGCATTAGTTTCTTGCTGGGCTATTAACAGCTGTTGCTGGGTTTCATTCACGTCTTTCTGGGCAGCGACATTGCGTACCAGCGCACCCACCACGTCTTCCATCTTCTTTGCAGAGGATGAAAAAACTTTTTTTTTTTTTTCAAAGTTCTTCAACCCGCAGACCCCCTAGTGCTCTGCCCGCATTCTCCACCATATGTGACAAACGGCTTACTCCGGGGCTCCGTCGTTTGTCCGGGACTGTTTAGAACACGGTCTTTTAGGGTAGGTTAAATGATGAGGCGTCACGTACTGTTCCTTTAAACAGGCTATGCCTGGTTTATTCAGTCCCAGGCACTGAGACTGCCACAGTGCATACAACAGAAAACAGATCAAAACAAAAGCTGCTCACCTGAGCGATAACTTAACTTAGATATCCCTGACTCAGGGTTGGAAGTGGCTTTTCCACTTCCAACATCAAAACACGGTACTTTTGCAGTCTTACACAAATGAACAGAAAGATTGAACCTGTTTGGGGAAGAGGCTTCTCCCCTCTGTAGTTCAGCAGCCTTCCAGTCTCCTGGCTCTTGTGGGGAGACCAGAGCAAACAGGAAATCAGTCTTTCATACCTGATTCCTAATTAGCATGACAGGTGACAGAAATCAGGCAGCAGACAAACTCTGGTCTGGATCTCTCATCCCTCAGTTCCAGCGCTTGCCAAACTGTGGGATGGAGTGTATGTATTATAAGGCTGCACTCCCAGGCCAAACAGGATAGAAACTGTCTAGTATCCTGGGAGCCCTATATACGGAATTTATTACCATCCCCTGGTTTCTGTCACAATATACAGTATTACACTATGTGTGTTTATTTCTGTATATCTGCATAATATCCTGCTGCCTGTGAGCCTAAGAGAAATTGGGAATATCCTGCCATCAGAGACCATATGAGAAGTACCCTGACTCCTGACGTTTCTCTACTACAGTTTTGTTAAACTGATTAACCGAGATGCCTGCTTTAGCTTACTAAATGTGAGTGCATTACCATCTTTTTCTATACTGAATATATACAGAATTACACTATTGTTGTAACGCTCGGCCTGCCCACAAGCCAGACGGGACCCCGGGACTGAGGTGGAAAGGACAAATACCACACACCTAACAGTAAATAGGGGCGCGGCCGGAGTGTAAAAGTAGCATAGCTGATCCGGGGAACAAAAATAGAAGTAGTTCGGTACTTGCCAAATCCGACGTAGAAGGGTTGGGTACGTGAGCCAATGGTCCTGGAGTAGAGAAGGGAGCGTGGTAGAGTATCCGTAAGCCTGGGTCGAGGAGAGGAGAGAGCTACGTCGTTGAGGGTCCATTTGCCGAGTCCAAGGGGTATAGAAGACAGCGTGGTAGAGTGTCCAATAGCTAAGTCCGAGAGGTCCAGAAAGCAGCGTGGTCAAAGTCCAAAGCCAAGGTTGAAATCCAGGGAGGTCAGCAGAGAATCCAGGGACAGGAACAGGGACTGAAAAACAAGAGAGCCAAGCAGAAGCAGACAGCAACAAGGTACTCCTGACATTTCTCTACTACAGTTTTGTTAAACTGATTAACCGAGATGCCTGCTTTATCTTACTAAATGTGAGTGCATTACCATTTTATCTATACTGAATATATACAGAATTACACTATTATGTATTCTCTTTTATATTTATATCATCTGGATGTGAGTGCGCATTGGATCCTCCTACTCTACGCCATCCCTAGTGGTTGAAGAACCCACTTATCACCCTCTGCTGCACCCACTAGTTTCTGCCTACATCTTTAAATTGGGACTATTAGTATCCTATTTATATTCACAGTATTTTCTGCGCTTTTCTTGTTTTCATTCATTTTTCATCATGGCAATTTCAAAAGAAGAAAGGTTGGTTTTAACACATATAAGATTCGTCAATCCCAATCCAGCAATGTGCCGGCAACAGCACCAGCACCGGCCTGTCTGACCGTCAGTGATAACCTGGTGAACGGCAATCCTTTGTACCTGTCCCCGCCAGAATACCTGTAAAATTTCCAGCCTGAGCATGATTTCGCGTACAGGGACCAGCAAGCTTGCATTTACAGTACCAAAACGATTTCCAGCTTCATCAGCTTTCAACTACAAGTGCAGCAGGCCAGCTGTCACCTGTCAACTATAATGCAGACTTGAGGAGTCACAGTGAGTCATCACCACCCATTTGGCAAAGTTTATAATGAAGGTATATATACAGTAATGTACAACACTGTATTACACTTTACTGTACTGTACATGACAGTATTACTGTAAGATTGGAGCTGCAGTTCAAGCTGCCGTGTGTCAAAACAAAATTTTCTTTTAAACAATACTGTGCGTACTTTACAGTACAGTACTGTATGTGCATCAATGCAATAGTGTATGCGAGTTGAGGGGATGTTTCTCTGTTGAGTGCACTGTGAAGAATGATTTGATTGGCCGTTGAAGTACGTGACACTGCTGCAGATTTAAAATGTAGGGAGAGGGTGGGGCTGAAGAGTCAGAGCCAATCAGAAGTTTGTTCTCATCCTACAGACACAGATGTAGGATATTGCTTGAACGGCTGCTTTAATTCCCAATGACGCGACTTGACGCATGCGCAATACCGGTAATAATAGCATATTTGTTTGTTTTTCCCCAGAAAAGAAACTTTGACATCAAGCGGAAAAAGACAAAAGAAGGGATTTGGATGGACCTCTAATATCTCTTTTTTTAAAAGTTGCTTGCGCATTGTTTGCCAAGTAGGCAAACATTAAGTGACAGAGCCATTTTTATTGATAGAACAATTGTGAGCTTTATAGAAAACCTTATACTGTACAGTATGCTGCTGTTTTAATATTCAATTCTTTTTTTTACATTGTACAGTACTGTCATCATCACGACTGTTTTACAATATGTTGCATTGCGCAACTTTTCTTATAAACACCAAAAATAAAAATGGATATCTTTTATTCTATATGAATTATTTATTATTCAATGCTTTCAACTTTTGCAACAGTAAATACTGTTTTTCTTTTACTGGTATGCGCATGCACGTACAGCACTGTACTGTACTGTATGTCTCATTTGAACATTTTTTTTAATAACCAAGAGAAATGCCCTTGCATTACATTACAGTAGGTGAAGTGCGATGCTTAGTTGAACAGTTCGTAAGAATTTCAGGTCTGCAATAGGGGGTCGGTCAAAAATACATTTTATTTTTTAATGCATAATAAAAAATACAGTAGCTCTTGTCTTTCTCTTCATTATGACATTGCGAGATGGGGGGGAGAGAGGGGGCTGCAGCTCTGAAAATACAGTAGAAAGAAACAATTACTGGTAAGTACTGGTACTGCATTTACTGTAAGACATTGAGTGTAGGGGGGCGGGACATTTCTTCACTTTATCTTCACCCACCTACAGACATGCAGAAACAAAAATAAACAACTACTGCAGACATGGTTAGTTTGTGTGCTATACAGTACATACTGTACAGTACCTGAATCATACTTACCTGTGCCTGATTAACAGAAATAAATGATTAAACAATAACAATATTTCAAAATAATTTTTTTAAAACACCTTTTTTTTTTGCACAAATGAATTTCTATACAGTAACTACTGAGAGAGGGTGGGAGAGGGTGGTTTGTGTAAAATACAGGCTGGTTTGTATATGAACACAGTTCTATAATCTTACACATCCCCCTTCTTCCTTTTTTCACTGCTGCAGTTCTGAAAATGAAAATAAACAATTACTGCAGACATGGTTAGTTTGAGTGCCATACAGTACTTACTGTAAAGTACCTGTATCATACTTACCTTTGCCTGATTAACAGAAATAAATGATTAAACAATAACAATACAGTATTTCAAAGATTTTTTTAAAAACACTTTTTTTTGCACAAACGAATTAATACTTTCTGTACCTGTGCCTTATTAACAGAAATAAATGATTAAACAATAACAATATTTCAAAACAATTTAAAAAAAAAAACAGAAAATGATTAAACACATTAAACAATAAATCAATGTTAATTTTTTTTTACTTTTGCACTACTGTAGAGTTTGGGAAAAGTTGTTAGCAAGAGGGGTGCCCCTCCAAGCACAAGCCCTTGTATGCCTCAACAGGCCATTTATAGTGTCTCTCACAGCTCTCATAACTGTAGGGGTAACATGGAAATAACGCTCCACTTCAATCAACATGGTCTTTCTTAAATTTTCTGTCAGAGCCTTCTTTCTTTTATTTCCTTCATAATTTACACTGTGGTCCAACCACTGTACATCTCAAAACTGATGTGGTGTTTAAAGATGGACAGGACAAATTTCTGGGCTACACCAGCACATCCAGTCTTGTATTTCTACCGGGCGTGCTGGGTCAGGTCAGTCAAGATGATGTCCGGCAGCGTTACAATCCTAGGTGCTGGTGTACTTCTGGCAGCGGGCTAGGGTAGGCAGCCTGGGAGGATGCTTTCCACCTGTCGTGGCCTTACCGGGGTTGTCATCTCGTCCTCAAAGGCATACAGGCACACATATTCTGCTGACGGATGGGGTGAGCATGGGGGATTGGTGAGGGAAGCGTGAAGGTCACATCATGCAGGCCACCCTCCTGCTTCTGCGTCGGACATACAGGGACAGGAACTCGCAGGAAAGAATACATCCCCACAATCTTCCTTTCCATCTTCTCCATGTTCCTTTCCATTTTCTCCATATTACTTTCCATTTTTTACCATGCGCATATCCATATTCAACATGGTCTCCAAAAGAAGATCAACCTTTGCTCCATAGAGTTGTCAGGGATGGGTGGAGGAGGTGACCAGGGGGTTGCCAGGAGTGCAGCATCGAGGATAGTTGGTGGAGCAGGTGAGCCGGGGGTTGCCAGGACAGCAGCATCGAGGATGGTTGGTGGAGGAGCAGGTGAGCCGGGGGTTGCCAGGACAGCAGCATCGAGGATGGTTGGTGGAGGAGCAGGTGAGCCAGGGGTTGCCAGGAAAGCAGAGTTGAGGAAGGTTGGTGGAGGAGCTACTGAAGCTAGCTAAACCTGTCGAGTGACGTTGAGGCACATTAAATTAAAGTATAAATATATCATCAATTTTGTGTATTCAATGCACATTCAATACACATCGAATTGTTCTTTATGTGTGCTTACATTTTTTTTTCTAACAGCAGCGATGCCAAAGAAAAGGATTTCAAACGATCTCAGCATGAAAATACAGGATATGTACAAGAAAAGATACAACGCTGGTTAGTTGCTTCGGGCTTCGGTTTAGCAAAAAGCACTGTTAGTTATTATGCGCATGGGAAGGCCAAAAACATAAAAAGAAAGCCGACAGTCACTACTAAGTACTTATTATCCTCTATCACTCTAAGAACGTCTTGTACTGTACTGTATGCCTGTGTTTAATATTTTATGAATATTTACATTTCGACTGTCCAGTATAACATTTTTGACATTCTTACAATCAGTCACTAGCTTTTTAATTCTACACTACAGTAATGTACTGTATTCTGTACTTTAGGAGGTGGTGGGATAGTGTAATCTTTTCAAAAGATTCTGATTTCTTTGAACTAATAATCCTGCATTTACTGTACACACACACACCCACAAAGCATAAACAGTACAGTATGTCACCAGTTTTTATGCCAGTGATTGGTCACAATGGGTGGTACAGTAGGAGTGACTGAGTGTGTGACTCAGTGCAGGCTATTGGAATGCTTTATTTGAGGGGCAAATTATTTAATATATTCATATAGCGCTAAAAGTGTACACAGCGCTTAACAAAGTGTATGGTTTTTTTTTTAAATACACTACAATAGCGCTCACAGTACAATAAGTGCCGTAGCAAAATCAGACAATAGGAAATCAGTGCGCTATTGTGATGCTTAATTTGCCTACTTTAACAAATTATTCTGTTTTTCTTTACACTGTTGGGTGACAATTCTTCTGGTGGACCAAATAAGTGAAGAGAATGATGAGACGTGTGACACAAGGGTAAAGAATGCACTAGAGGCAACTCACAAAATAAAAGCATCTGAGACCAGCATCAGGCAGATGAGGTGGAAATTGGGATGGAAATATGGGCGTTTTAAGTTAGTATACTGTACGTCACCCATGTTTTTCTCTTTTTTGTCTATTGCTTTTTCTTTTTCCCCTATGGTTGTTATTCCCTTCTTTTTCCCCCCCACCTCCGTCTCCAGACTTGTGATTTCTTGTTTAGACCACTATTTTCATGTTAGGCTCCCTCCTACCCTAGCCTAGTACCTGTAACATTATTCCTTGTCATTACAGAGCGTATCCTATGATAAGGGAAGCCAACAAAATAAAAAGAGTGGACCAGGCACGGAAATGGATCGAAAGTGGCGAGACTTTCCAAGATGTCATCTTTAGTGACGAGACAATTGTAGCGCTTGAAAGATTTGCCCGTTTTGGATTCTCAAAAAAAGGACGCCTATCTCTGAAGCCATAACCCAAGCACCCAGTGAAGATGCATTTGTGGGGTACCATCTCTAGACAAGGACCAGGATGCATCATAAGGACCAGGATGCCTCATCATCTTTGAGGGTAAAATAATGCACAAATACAGTGGCGGCCGCCTTTAACTTCCTTTTAAAAATGCGGGCAGATGCGGCATTTTTTCATCCGTTTTCAGCGCCGCGGGCGCTTTCAATGTAAAGCGCCATTAGCGCTTATGCGTCAGTGCGGCTGACGCGCGGGAAACTACGTGACAAACGGAGAACATACCTGCATTTTTACGGGTAACCAGGAGTATTAAAGGGGCCATGACAGTACACATTCTGTGCCCTTATGCACTGGACAGCTGTACTGTACAGTATTTTGTACCCTAATATTACATTTTTCTTTTCTTGTTCCAGGAATCATGAATAAAGCGTTTTTCCAAAACCACATAATTACACATGTTATTGAATACATTAGGAATGATTTCCCATCTGGTCACCGGTTTTACCAGGACAATGATCCTAAACACACCGCGTCAACAGCTCACATTCTTGCCAGCGGAGTAAGTTGGGTAACCATTTCTCATTGTTTTACACAGTTTATATCTTTAAGTAATTCACCTTTTTCCACCCTCCTACTGTATTCCAGATCACCAGATTTTAATCCCATCGAAATGGTATGGCATCAATTGAAGGATTATATCAGAAAAGTGTGGAAACCGTCAAAAAAGGATGAATTGGAAAAGGGGATACTGAATTTCTGGAACAACATTAGAAAGATGTAATAAATATATCGATCATTTTGCGACTGTGTTGCCTATTGTTTTACAACGTAATGGCCAGGCCTCGGGAAAGTAATAAGGCATAGGTAAGTATGATACAGGTAAGTATGGCAGTAAAAATAACCATGTCTGCAGTAATTGTTTCTTTTAATTTTCAGAGCTGTAAGATTATAGTACAGTGTTCATCTACAAACCAGCCTGTATCTTACACAAACCACCCTCTCCCATCCTCTCTCCATAGTTACTGTATAGAAATTTGTTTGTGCAAAAAAAAATGTGTTTTAAAAAAAATCTTTTGAAATATTGTTATTGTTTAATCATTTATTTCTGTTAATCAGGCACAGGTAAGTATGATACAGGTACTGTATAGTAAGTACTGTATGGCACTCAAAATAACCATGTCTGCAGTAATTTATTTTACTTTTCAGAGCTGCAGCAGTGACAAAATGAAGGGTGTGGGGGTGTAAGATTACAGTACTGTGTTTATTTACAAAACAGCCTGTATCTCACACAAACCCCCCTCTCTCCCCCCTCTCCTCTCAGTAGTTACTGTATAGAAATTAGTTTGGGGAAAAAAAGATATAAAAGGAAATATATTTTATAAAAAAAATATATCATATTTTTATTGTTTAATCAATTATTTCTGTTAATAATGCACAGGTTAGTATGATACAGGTACAATAAGCATGGCATTAAAAATAACCATGTCTGCAGTAATTGTTTCTTTTAATTTTCAGAGCTGTGTAAGATTAAGGTGAAGATAAAGTCAAGAAATTTCACGCCGAACCCCCCCCCCCTCCAATAGTCCAATATTGATTTAAACGCAATGTCTTACATGCAGTACAGTACCAATAATTGTTTCTTTTTATTTTCAGTACTGTACAGTAAAGCAACACAGAATCAAATGCAACCATAACGATGAAAAACACAAGCTTGTACAGGAATTTACTGTAGGAAAAAGAGCTACTGTATTTTTGTATTATTCATTAACAAATAACATTCTAAAGAAAAATACTATTTTCCTGCGTGAAGGATTATCAAGCATGTCTTCTGCCCAGCTCATGATAATCACGCTACATTTATGTGAATGGCTCTGTTGGAGGGGGGAGGGGTGTTGTGTTGTTGATACTGCTTACAAATCCACTTGAAGTCCACTGCTTAAGAAATAACAAGAACAGAAAGAAGCTGAGGGAAAGCTTCTTGAAGTGTGTGAACGATTACAGGATGACTGGATTAGCGAAAATGTTAATACCGTACTTTTTATTTCTGAAATCATATCTTCTGGCCAGCTCATGGAAAATGTGCTGACCCGTGCCCCCAACCCCTCAAATAAAAATCACAGTATACTGTACCACCTCGTACAGCTAAGTATCAAAACATATAAAGTAATGGTTGGTAATAAAGGCATGTAGAAAAAAATAATAATAATAAAGTGGGAAGTCTATTATTGATTATTTGATTCTACTACAGTATTGCAGACATTAATATAAGACACTGAAATGTGTGTGTTTGGAGGGGGGCAAGTTAAGAAGGTCTTATCGCACTTGCGCATGCGTGGCAGGCAGCTCAGCGATTTTAGGCAACATGTTAATCTTATTACTAGTAACTGTTCAAGACAAGCACGCTACATTTTCTTGAATGGCTTTGTGGGGGGAGGGGTGGTGTGTTGTTGATACTTCTTACTGCCAACAAATCCACTTGAAGTTCACCGGTTAAGAAAGAACAGAAAAGAAAGTAGCTGGGGGAAAGCTTCTTGAAGTGTGTTGACGATTACAGGATAACCGGATTAGCGAAAATGTTAATACCGTACATTTTTTTTCTGAAATCATATCTTCTGGCCAGCTCATGAAAAATGTGCTGACCCGTGCCCCCCACCGCTCAAATAAAAATCACAGTATGCTGTACCACCTCGTACAGTAAAATATCAAAACATATGCAGTAATGGTTGGTTATAAAGGCATGTAAAAAATTTTTTTATAATAAAGTGTGAAGTCTATTATTTATTATTTGATTCTACTACAGTATTGCAGACATGAATATCAGACACTGAAATGTGTGTGTGTGTGGGAGGGGCAAGTTTAGAAGGGCTTATCGCACTTGCGCATGCGTGGCAGCATGCGTATAATACAGAGACACGCTGTATACAGTAATACACACGCTTCTCTGTGTATAATACAGATACACACGCTGCTCTGTGTATAATACACACGCTGCTTGGTGTTTAATACACACGCTGCTCTATGTATAATACAGATAGACACGCTGCTCTGTGTATAATACAGATACACACACAGCTCTGTGTATAATACAGATGCACATGCTGCTCTGTGTATAATACAGATACACACACTGCTCCATGTATGATACAGATACTGTACACACGCTGTTCCGTTATAATACAAACGCTGCTCCATGTATAATACACACGCTGCTCTGTGTATAATACACATGCTGCTCTATGTATAATACAGATGCACACGCTGCTCTGTGTATAATACAGATATACACGCTGCTCTGTGTATAATACAGATGCACACGCTGCTCTGTGTATAATACAGATGCACACGCTGCTCTGTGTATAATACAGATACATGCTGCTCAGTGTATAATACACACGCAGCTCTGTGTATAATAGAGATACTGTACACACGCTGCTCTGTGTATAATACAGATGCACACGCTGCTCTGTGTATAATACAGATACACACGCTGCTCTGTGTATAATACAGATGCACACGCTGCTCTGTGTATAATACAGATACACACACTGCTCCATGTATGATACAGATACTGTACACACGCTGTTCCGTTATAATACAAACGCTGCTCCATGTATAATACACACGCTGCTCTGTGTATAATACACATGCTGCTCTATGTATAATACAGATGCACACGCTGCTCTGTGTATAATACAGATATACACGCTGCTCTGTGTATAATACAGATGCACACGCTGCTCTGTGTATAATACAGATGCACACGCTGCTCTGTGTATAATACAGATACATGCTGCTCAGTGTATAATACACACGCAGCTCTGTGTATAATAGAGATACTGTACACACGCTGCTCTGTGTATAATACAGATGCACACGCTGCTCTGTGTATAATACAGATACACACGCTGCTCTGTGTATAATACAGATGCACACGCTGCTCTGTGTATAAAACAGATACACACGCTGCTCTGTGTATAATACATATACACGCTGCTCCATGTATAATACACACGCTGCTCCGTGTATAATACAGATACTGTACACACGCTGCTCCGGGCATAATACACACGCTTCTCTGTGTATAATACACATGCTGCTCTGTGTATAATACACATGCTGCTCTATGTATAATACAGATACACACACTGCTCTGTGTATAATACAGATGCACACACTGCTCTATGTATAATACAGATACACACGCTGCTCTGTGTATAATACAGATGCACACGCTGCTCTGTGTATAATACAGATGCACATGATGCTCTATGTATAATACAGATACACACGCTGCTCTGTGTATAATACAGATACACGCTGCTCCGTGTATAATACAGATACTGTACACACATTGTTCCATGTATAATACACACGCTGCTCCGTGTATAATACACACACTGCTCTGTGTATAATACACACACTGCTCTATGTATAATACAGATTCACACGCTACTCTGTGTATAATACAGATACACACGCTGCTCTGTGTATAATACACACGCTGCTCTATGTATAATAGAGATACAGAAATAAACTGTGCGCTACTATCTATCTCCTTATTATAATTGAATACAGTGCAGTGACTAAACCATATATAAATAAAGTAAACCACAATACCACAGTGAATAAGTGATTAAATAATTAAATTATAACATAACCGTGTGGTTGATATGGGCGTCTGCTGCTATAAACATTAGGGGTGGCTCAGCACCCCACACACTCTAAAAAATGGAAACAAAAAGAAAACAGCGCACAACGCCAAATAGTGAAGTAAGTAATAGAATGTATTACAATATTAAAGGGGTAATAAATCTGCGTACATCAGATAGAAATAACATGTGCATTTAGTGCATATCACACTGGTTACCACTCTGTAGCTGTAAAACAGGACGGTCTGGCACTCAGCTGTCTCTGCAGGAGCCTCTATGATGGTTCTGGGGCATGGGATCCTTCATGCACTCCTCACACAGCAGGACGCTGATCACAAGGGGATTCCTTTCAAGCAGCCTGGTAATACTGCAGATTCAGACACTTAGTGGGACCGTTCCTCAACCGGTGATATACTGCCTCCAGGGGAATTCCCCTACAGTCCCCCGTCTCTCCTGTGTAGATTCGCTGCTTTTCCCAGCTGCTATGATCTTAGGGCAGTCCAGAGCTGTTGGAATTGCTCTGCAAACACTTCCGCAACTGCAGGGGCTTACACAGCGTGCCACGATGCCGCTCCGTGGTGTAGCGGAGTGACGTCACAGTTCTCGTGGCAATGGAGGAATCAATAGGGAGGAAGAAGGAGAGTCCCTTACAGTCTCTTACCGGCGCAGAAATCGCTCAGTTAGCACGGTGGCAGCCAATATAAGCTGATGGTGATACAGATCCAAAGGATGAATATAGGCAAAATTATGGCATTAATACATCCAACATGTTTCGTAGATCTAACTACTTCTTCAGGGAATAATTTGGCCATTACCCAGACGTCTTAAATACCTCTCAGAGATGTCTCATTGGTCAAACAATTAGAGTTAGACCAATCATCTGAGCGATGGTCAAAGTATTAGGGAAGATTTATTTCTACTTTTAAAACAACAACTTTATTAACAAATAACAATCACATATATAAAAAAAACACTAGCATATAATCTAAACCTAACATGAACATAAAACCATGCTGGAATAAAAAGAAACACATTATTAGTATATTAAAAGATTAAAATAGACATCATAAATTCCTTAAGCAATATAAAAAATATAAATATATATCTAACTAGAAATAGCAGGTAAGCTACAGCAGGGAGAAGGAAACACTTAGCAGTGCCTTATCACTAAATCTAATGAGAACGTGGGCTGGAGGTTTTAATATAATGCCCAAATATCCACATCCTCATTGAGCCCCTTGGGGGACATGGTATCTAGCTTATGTATCCAATAAGTCTCCTTAGAGGATAATGTTTTGACTCTGTCTCCCCCTCTTCTATTAACTGGAATAAACTGAATCCCCTTGAAAGTAAGACTAGAAGGGTCTTTACCATGATGTAATGAAAAGTGTCTTGACACACTATGTTTGTCAAACCCAATTTTAATGTTTCGGACATGTTCCTGGATACGGATTTTAAGGCTTCGTTTGGTTCTGCCTACATATTGGTATCCGCATGCACACTCCAACAGATATACAATATGCGTCGATGTACATAAAATACAGGCAGTATATCACCGGTTGAGGAGCGGTCCCACTAAGTGTCTGAATCTGCAGTATTACCAGGCTGCTTGAAAGGAATCCCCTTGTGAGCAGCGTCCTGCTGTGTGAGGAGTGCATGAAGGATCCCATGCCCCAGAACCATCATAGAGGCTCCTGCAGAGACAGCTGAGTGCCAGACCGTCCTGTTTTACAGCTACAGAGTGGTAACCAGTGTGATATGCACTAAATGCACATGTTATTTCTATCTGATGTACGCAGATTTATTACCCCTTTAATATTGTAATACATTCTATTACTTACTTCACTATTTGGCGTTGTGCGCTGTTTTCTTTTTGTTTCCATAATAGAGATACGCATGCTGCTCTGTGTATAATACAGATGCAGACGCTGCTCTGTGTATAATACAGATACACATGCTGCTCTGTGTATAATACACATGCTGCTCCATGTATAATATAGATACACATGCTTTTCTGTGTATAATACAGATGCACACGCTGCACTGTGTATAATACAGATACACATGCTGCACTGTGTATAATACAGATACACATGCTGCTCTGTGTATAATACACATGCTGCTCTATGTATAATACAGATTCACACGCTGCTCTGTGAATAATACAGATGCACACGCTGCTCGGTGTATAATACAGACACGAATATCAGACACTGAAATGTGTGTGTGGGGTGGGGCAAATTTAGAAGGGCTTATCGCACTTGCGCATGCGTGGCAAGCAGCTCAGCCGATTTCAGGCAACATGTTATTCGTGACATTGAATTGCTATTGGATTTTTATGACAACAACTCGCGATTGCCCACTTGAGTTTCTCAACCGTATTGCAGACATTGCTGAAATGCCATTTTCTGATCCGGACAAAACGATAATCAACCCGCGTGTTTAGGTCGGCACGATTAAAAAAAAATGCGCGCCATCGCATGGGTATTCCGTTCTACACACTGCATGAAGTGTTCGAATAACAGCCGCTGCATCAGTATAGCCTCAGTAAAAGGAAGGATTAATTGTTTATCCACATTTATTGTTTATATTATCATTTGCCCATGTGACCTTCAATATGTAGGGCGATCGGCACATAACTTGAGTACGCATTTTTTGGAGCATCGCTGTAATATCATTCATGGCTTATAGTCACATAACTTTTCCAGACACTACATAGAAAAACACAACAAAGACCGACATCACTAGTAATAATGAGTGTTGAGGCCATTACGGTATCTCTTCTAAGTGCAGATAGACATCAGAGATTGAATCTTAGAGAGACTTATTGGATATATGTGCTCGATACATTGTCTCCAAAAGATCTGAAGGAGTGTCTGGACATCAGCACTATAGTGCTCTCTTTAAACTTTGTTGATGAGAGGTCCTTGGCGGAGTTTTAATATTTCACACATTTATTAATTATTATTATCAATATGGTTTTAGCACATAGCTTATTACTAACACACTCACATTATACACACACACACACACACACACACACACACACACACACACACACACACACACACACACACACACACACACACACACACACACACACACACACACACACACACACGCACACACACACACACTATCTATCATAACATGCTCTCTTTGAACTTTGTTGATGGGAGGTTCTTGGTGGAGTCTAAATATATTACACATTAATTAATTATCATTAATAACATCATTAATATGATATGGTTTCAGCACATAGTTTATCATTTGCACATTCACAAATATTCACATATATAGCATAACATAATTTATCGTGTTATATTATGCACTAAAAGATTTGATATAGATAATTGGTAGAATTACACAACATAGAGTGGGTGGTTAAATATCACAATATCACTAAACAATATTCATTTATTTTAAGATTTCAATTTAATATCTAGCTAAAGATGATCAATTTATTCATATAGAAAAATATTAAAGACACCATGTAGAATATATTGTCAATATTGAACAACAAAAATACGCACTCAAACGGGCGTATGGAATAGTAGGTGCAATGTGGAAAAGGGAGGACCCTAATTCCTCCCTACTACAATACAAAAAAATGAATGTTCCCAGCACACAAAAGACGATAAGGGGATTTGTGAACACAAAATCTTTTAATGAAAAACACAAAGTGAGTGTGAAACCACAACGTACAATACAGGGGAAGGGAAAGGAAAGGGATGGGGTGAGGCAAACATAAAAGTACAAAGGAAAGGGGGGCAACTTTTTTGTGTTCACCAATCCCCTTATCATCTTTTGTGTGCTGGGAACATTCATTTTTTTATATACATATATTGTCAATATTGATCATTGAATATTTTTGGCATTTATTATGATACATTTGACCTGTTGGTCATGATAGCCATGAAAGGTTCTCTTTCTTTCCTTGCTTGTAGTTTATTCCGTGTTCCTCTGTTCACTATAGGGTTAATATAGAGAAAACCATATTTCTGTATTTCACGGATATGTCAAAACCTGGTACCAACAACAATTTGTTATTTTCAAAATCCACACAAAAAGGTTACATGCTGTAAAAGAGTCATATAATATACATGTCATGCAGTTGACTATAACCTCTCATACTAGCACATTAAATAAATTGAAAATAGTAAAATGTGAACAATCTTATTTGATATATGATAACAATGTATATTCATGCATAAAACTGTACATTCATGTGAGTTACGCAGTAATTGAAATCTTGTGGTAGATATCTATTAACATGTTTAAACACATTGACGCATCATTGTGGAGTTGTTGCATATATATATATATATATATATATATATATATATATATATATATATATATATATATATGAAAAAGAGAGAGAAGAGAGCGCACGCCCCATAGTATAAAACCGTATATTTAATGATGGGAAAGGGGGGAGGGGGAAGAAAATGACTCACAAGGGTACAGGAATTAAAAGCTCTTTTGTGAAATATCACCACCATCCGGTATCTGCAGTGGGATCAAAAGTCCATCAGTCTCACAGAGATGAAGGGTCAGTGATCCGTCAGGATTTCCAGGGTGCCTCGGATATTAACAGCAAACGTCTCAGGATTCCAGAGAATATCTCCTGTGCTGGATGGCCGCTTTACTGTTTCGCGCTCGAACCGGCCTGCTTCTGCGCATGCGTGATGACGTAATGTCCGTGCGTGATGCGTGATGACGCTCCCTAATGCGTTTCGTCGCACACGGGCGACTTTTTCAAAGGGTGATGAAGAAGGGATGCTGGGATATGTATATATACCCTTATGGTGTCCTAGCAACCACTAAATCCAGCTGATTATAAGTAGGCTATGGGTGCACACTCAATGAACTAATAAATACCACACTAATGATAGACAGAACTATGAAGAGAAAACAAAAAGACTAATAGTAAACAATATGTACAGTAGTGATCAAATGACTACGTTGAAGACTATAAATGAACTCATATAAATATACACACACCTTAACAAGATCAATCAAATGAATAAAAGCATATTAAAATTGGGTGAATAATAACTAATTAGGTAAATAATGTCTAATACACATAACGACATATCAATCTTAAATTCCAACAGGAATAAACACCAACTCTAATATCAATGTAGATATAGAATATCTGTAATTATAAATAACCCAAAACAATATAAACAAAGGGAAAAAATTAAATAATAAAATAAAAATGATGAATAAAAAATATATATTAATGTATATTTAATATATAAAAAAATATATATATATTTCATATTGAGATGGTGGAGGTATGGACTAAGTGAAGGGGAATAGCTAACCTGACATAATATCCTAAGACAGAATACTATGTAATAATGATGTATAATTAAATGGTAATGTGTTAAACTAACACACTACATATAAATGGTAATATATGAGGTTAAGGGCCCAAATCAGGGAAGTAATAACACATAAAAATACATTATATATATTAATAGAAATGCAAGTGATTACAGAATGCCTGCCTACAAGATCAAGAAAAGATATGGGAAGGATACAGAAAAATGGATGGCAGAGGAGACTAAAAGACTGGGAAAATATGTCCAGAGGGAAGGATCAGACCAGCGTACTGACATCCAGACACTCGTTCAATCCACCAGGGGTCAAAGTACCCAACTGGTGGATCCAGAACGTTTCCCGTCTGCAGAGGAGTTTAAAGCGATCGCCACCTAGAGCACAAGGAGAAATGCTCTCAAGTCCCATAATAGTCATTGACTTGGGATCTTGGTTATGTCGGGATTTGAAATGTCGAGAGACACTATGAGTATTTAAACCCTAAATGACAGTTTCTTTTTAGTCTATGAAACTGGCCTAGAGGAATATTATTTAGCCATTGTTTATGGTGATTATCAGACTCCATCTCAGATATTAAGTGGCAATCCACTTATCTATGGGCCACGTGCGATGTGGCCTCACTATACACCTGCATTGACCATGCTAGGGGGATTGAAGCCATTAGATATTGGCTTGACAAGGACTTATCTTTCCCAGAAAAACACAAGCACTTTATTTTGCAGAGTATTCACTTCATTTTAACACACAATTATTTTTTATTTGAAGACACTTATCACTTACATATCTGTGGAACGGCCATGGGCACGAGGTTCGCCCCCAGCTATGCAAATCTCTTTATGGGTTTTTGGGAGGAGACATTTGTGTGGCTGAATGTGGAGCTTGGAGCGGGCCTCGTGTATTATGGCCGTTTCATAGATGACATCATTATCATTTGGGATGGTGAAGAGTCAGTTTTTTCTAATATTTTAAGTTCCTTCAACAATAATCAATTAGGACTCAAATTCACATTTGATATTGACGCTGTTTCTACAGTATTTCTTGATTTGGTCCTCACTTTAGATTCAGACTCAAATATTATTACAACTACGCATTTCAAGTCTGTCTCCGTTAACAGGTATTTTCATGAGTCCAGTAATCACCATAAACAATGGCTAAATAATATTCCTCTAGGCCAGTTTCATAGACTAAAAATACACTGTACTAGAGACAGTGATTTTCTATGCCAGTCTGATTTACTTGGGCAAAAATTTCTGTCCAAAGGTTATGATCCTGATCTGGTCTCCGACTCCTTCAGCAAAGTTAGGTCTCTGGACAGGTCTGTCTTATTAAACAAATCCCTTCTTCATCACCCTTTGAAAAAGTCACCCATGTGCGACGAAACGCGTTAGGGAGCGTCATCACGTATCAAGCATGGACATTACGTCATCACGCATGCGCAGAAGCAGGCCGGTTCGAGCGCGAAACAGTAAAGCGGCCATCCAGCACAGGAGATATTCTCTGGAATCCTGAGACGTTTGCTGTTAATATCCGAGGCACCCTGGAAATCTGACGGATCACTGACCCTTCATCTCTGTGAGACTGATGGACTTTTGATCCCACTGCAGATACCGGATGGTGGTGATATTTCACAAAAGAGCTTTTAATTCCTGTACCCTTGTGAGTCATTTTCTTCCCCCTCCCCCCTTTCCCATCATTAAATATACGGTTTTATACTATGGGGCGTGCGCTCTCTCCTCTCTCTTTTCTGTATATTCCAACGGATGTGGTTCATCCATTTTGAGAGCAGCCGGAGACCCCCATATCAACATCACCATTGCACCATTTATTGGACATTTTGAAAGGACTGGTTTATATTTCTTTCCCATCATCATTCACAGTTTGATGTTATTATTTGATTTTATTTAGCACTATTCAATTATTATATATTAGGCACTTGCATACTGACAATATGTTGGTTTATCCTTGGAATTATTTTATTTGATTATTATCACTTAGGCGCTGCTTTATTGTTTCTTTTTGTGTGTCATATATATATATATAGCAGAAAGTAGCTGTTTTAGTCTAGTTGCGATAGTGCAGAATAAAGGGGCCCCGGATCAGACCCACAGGTGTCTGAGGGGCCTCGGGTAGTTCCCATGGGGGTCTGTCTTCCCACGGGTGGTCCCTACGGGTCCGCGGTGCCCCCAACAGATGTGGGGCCACCGGTTCTTCCCCGCAGGTATCCCCCGTTGACACCTCCAGTCTGGTACCCGTGGAAAGCCCGAGGAGACCTCAGGTGGTCTCCAGAGGTTCCCCACAGACCAAAAGGAACCAACCCTGTATGTAAAAAAAATAAACCTGACCTATACATTAAATACATATATCCCTCCCCACGCCCCCCCCCCCCCCCAACACATACAGTACAATAATGTGCAAAAAACTATTATCCAGATATGGATAATAGATTATTTGCCCATTATGAAACACATAAAACATGCATAAATAAAAACAAGAAATCTTAATCTGAAAATCACCACATTGCATCTTACAATTAAACCAGCAGCTAGACAAATGTATGTCAAATGTCACACAATTGCATTGAGTGTGTACATGATGCAATTAATCTGTGCATCATGTAACACTATGCAAAATTAATTTCAAAATAAAATACACTATGAACAATGTCCCCTAACCACCAATGCCATCCACAAAATCAAATACAAAGTAAGCAACATAAAGAAATTTACCATCAATCAATCAATTTCCTAAACCAATTTCAATACAATCCAAATCAATTATACAATTCCTTATTCAATTCCTAAAGCCAAACCATTGCCAAAATTATTCTAATTGAAAGTAACCACCATCATTCAAATCTAACTACCAGAAATAAGCCATTAAAAATAACATGTAACTAAATAAAAATTACTGTAAGGTCTCGCGCTGTGGGGAACCTCGCTCTCGGCACTTCCTTACCTTCTACCGTCGCCCTGAATCCCCAGCGGCGTTCCTCTGCCATCGGCGTCACCCCCGCGGCTGCTCTCCTTCTTCCGGGTCACGCGCGTCACCATTACAGGGGCGCGCAGACACAGGCAATTCATACTCGGCTCTCTCCACTCTCTATGACACAACCATCTCTACTCCTTTACCCTTGGCTTACGGACTTGACCATTCTACGCCAGATTTGGCAATTACCCTATTCCACCTATCCTGGTCCCCGGACCAGCTACGCCACTTACCACAATCCGGTCGCACCACCACTTGCTGTTAGGTGCGTGGTATTCTTCTGTTCCACCTCAGTACCGGGGTCTTGTCTGGTTTGTGGGCAGGCTGAGCGTTACATTATGCAGAGCCCATCAGACCCAGACCCCCCTGAGGTAGAAGATACCCTGACCACTATCTCCAAACACTTTACTTTTCTGGATATTCAGGTCACAGCCCTTAACCAACAGGTTGTTACCTTGTCCTCTCAAATGCCCCAGGCTAACGCCTCCAGCGCCGCTGTCACTGCCACTGTGTCCCCAGAGGGAGCAGTCGCATCTGAGTTACGGATCCCTATGCCTAATAAATTTTCTGGAAACCCGTTTGCATGCCGTGGGTTTTTAAATCAGTGCGAGATATAATTTGAACTGTAACCTTCTTGCTTCCCCAAAGGCGGGCCGAACGTCAACGTCCTCGCTCCTTTATGCCTTCTGTTCCCAGGTACCCTGTTCCTGCTTTACCGGCATTGGATGCTCCGGAACTCATGCAACTGGGCAGCCATTAGCTTTCTTCTGCGGAATGTCTTCGTCAGAGGAATGAGGGCCTGTGCTTCTATTGCGGATCTCCCAGACACATCTTACCTCATGCCCCCTGAGGCCGGGAAACGCCAGCACCCAGTGAGGTATGAGGAGATTTCACTGGGTACAATGTCTGCCTCCCCTTCTCCCTTGGATGAGTTCCCCAAGCGTATCTTTATCCCTGTCTCTCTAAAGTGGGCCAGCTTCCAAATCCCTGCCCTGGCCTTCCTTGACTCCGGCTCCAGAGGGAATTTCGTTAACCATGCGTTTGCTATTCAGCACAGCATTCCTCTCTGTGAGAAAGCCATTCCGGTCGGATTGGAGGCAATCGATGGATGTACCATTCAGCAAGCCTTTATTTTTTTGGAGACGCTCCTCATTGAACTCTCTATGGAGGATGGACATTCGGAATTATTACCTTTGATGTCATCCACTCCCCTTCGGTTCAACTCATTCTGGGCCTACTGTGGTTACAACTCCAAAACCCCATTATTGATTGGACTGCTAAGTCTCCCATCCATTGGAGATCTACCCTTACGGAATTGATCCCTTCTTCCCCCACGGTATTGGCCGTCTTGGAGACATTCCCACGCAACTTACCGCAAGTCTATTCTGAGTTTATGGATGTCTTCAGTAAGACCAAGTCCGAGGAACTTCCCCCCCACCGCCCTTTCGACTGCCTGATTGACTTGATTCCGGGAGCCGTTTTTCCTAAAGCCAGGTCGTACCCCTTATCTTTGCCCGAGACGGAGGCCATGGCGGAGTATATTGCGGAGAATCTTCAGAAAGGGTTTATCCGGAATTCCACTTCCCTCGCTGGAGCAGATTTCTTTTTTGTTAAAAAGAAGGATGGGACGCTCCTTCCGTGCATTGATTTCCGCGGGCTTAATAAGATTACCATCAAGAATCGCTACCCGTTTTCCTTGATCCCGAACTCTTCGATAGGTTGCAGGGCTCGGCCATCTTTTCAAAACTCGATTTACGGGAAGCCTATAATCTTATTCACATCCGCAGTGGTGACGAGTGGAAGACCGCGTTCAATACACGGAGTGGTCACTAGGAGTACCTGGTGATGCCTTTTGGGTTGTGCAATGCCCCTGCAGTTTTCCAAGACTTTATGAATGAAGTTTTCCGTGAAATCGTGAACATTTTTGTGATTATCTACTTGGATGATATTCTTATTTTTTCCAAGACTCTTGACGAGCATATTCTTCATACCAAACTGGTGCTCTCTCGTCTGCTGGCTAACAAGCTCTACGCCAAAATGGAGAAATGTTTCTTTCATCAATCCTCAACCACTTTCTTAGGATACAGTATCTCGGAGCAGGGGTTCACCATGGATCCGGAGAAGCTCAAATCTGTCCTTGAATGGCCGTAACCCAATTCTTTAAAGGCGATCCAACGCTTCTTTGGTCTCACGAATTAATATAGGAAATTCATTGCGGGTTTCTCTACTCTGGTAGCACCCATTACCGCCCTTACTAAAAAAGGGGTCGACCCTATCTTTTGGCCCACTGAGGCCAGTCGTGCTTTTGAGTCTCTCAAGAAAGCTTTTGTCTCGGCCCCCATTTTGCGACACCCTGTCCCCACCCTCCCCTTTACCCTTGAGGTCGATGCCTCCGACGTCGGAGCTGGTGCGGTACTCTCGCAAAGAACCACCTCCGAAGATAAACTCCACCCCTGCGGGTTTTTTTCGAAGAAATTCTCCCCGGCATAGAGAAACTACGATGTGGGGAATAGAGAGTTGTTGGCCATCAAGGTGGCCTTGCAAGAATGGAGACATCTTGTCGAAGGGACCAAGGAACATCGAGGGTGCTCGTCGCCTTGGCCCCCGTCAGGCCCGATGGGCGTTGTTCTTCTCGAGATTTAACTTTGCCATCTCTTATATCCCTGGGACAAAAAATATTAAGGCTGATGCATTGTCTCGTCAGTTCGATACAGAGGAGAAATTGCAGGAGGTTCCTGAAAAGATCCTTTCCCCCCGACTGTTTATCTCTGCTGCCTCTTTTGATATTTTAGATAAGATCTTGGAGTCTCTTTCACAGGTCCCCAAAGGGCTAGAAGTTCCTGATGGACGTTTTTACGCAGCTCCACGTTTCCTCCGTAAGATTCTGGAATGGAGACACTCCTCCAGAACAGCTGGTCATCCCGGCATTAAGAGGACTACGGATCTGATCCGGCTGACTTTCTGGTGGCCTAATATGTTAAAAGACATCCAAAATTTCACCTCCTCTTGCCCAGTCTGCGCACAAAGTAAATCGGTCCGTCAAAAGCCTTCTGGTCTACTTCAACTTCTTCCGGTTCCGGACCGTCCTTGGAGTCATATTGCAATGGACTTCGTCGTGGACTTACCCCCTTCTAACGGAATGACTACGATCCTGGTGGTCATTGACAGATTCTCCAAGCAGGCCCATTATGTGCCCCTCAAGGGTTTACCTAATTCAATCACCCTGGCCGATATTTTCGTGAGAGAAATGTTCCGTATTCATGGCGTTCCTATGTCCATTGTTTCTGACCGTGGTACTCAATTTGTTTCAAAGTTCAGGTTGCGCGTTTTCTCAGAGGCAAGATATTTTCCTCCTTTTTTCTTCGGGTTACATCCTCAAACTAATGGGCAAACCGAGCGCATGAACCAGTCCCTGGAACAGTATTTGCGATGTTTTTCTTTCGACTCTCAGGATAATTGGGCAGAATTACTTCCTTGGGCTGAATTTGCTATCAACTCTCTCAAGAATGAATCCACTCAAGACTCACCATTCTTTGTAAATTATGGGTTTCATCCTAGTCGTCTTCCTATGCATTTACCCATGTCTAGAGTGCCGGCAGCAGATGCTAGGGTTACCCCGTTACAGGAGTCATGGAGGAGGATTCAAACGGCTTTACAGGAATCAGTTCTGAGGCAGAAGATACAGGCAGATCGGCTTCGTCGGGAGGCTCATAAGTTTGAACCTGCAGAGCAGGTCTGGCTCTCTTCTAAAAACATCAAATTGAAGGCTCCAACCCCTAAATTGTCTCCCAGGTTCCTGGGTCCCTTCCCCATCCTGTGACAAGTTAACCCTGTGGCCTACCAACTCCTTCTGCCCCCTCCATGAAGATTTATCCCATCTTCCATGTGTCGCTCTTAAAACCTTTCATCCAAGGCGCGCAATTTTCTCATCCTTCACTTCCACCTCCTCCTGCTATTGTACCTGGACAACAGGAATTCGAAATTCAGTCCATCATCGATTCTCGCATCTCCAGAGGCAAGGTCCAGTTTTTCGTTCACTGGAAGGGTTACGGATGTGAGGAACGTTCTTGGGTCTGCCGGTCTGATCTCCACGCTCTGTCTCTACTCAGACGATTCCACCAAAAATTCCCCCACAGACCTTGGAGGGCTTGTCCAGAGTCTGATCCTCGAGGGGGGGGTACTGTAAGGTCCCGTGCTGCGGGGAACCCCGCTCTCGGTGCTTCCTTACCTTCTACCACCGCCCTGAATCCCCGGTGGCGTTCCTCTGCCATATGCGTCACCGCCGCGGCTGCTCTCCCTCTTCCGGGTCACGCGCATCACCGTTACAGGGGCGCGCGGACCCAGGCCATTCATACTCGACATCCTGAAGCTAGTTCTGCCTCCTCCGTGCTGTCCTGCGCATTAGCGCGCTCCTCAGCTCCAGGTCTACCCTGGCCAGCCCCCAGGTCCCTCTCCCCTATCAGAATGAATCCCTGGACCGCACCTCTGCTCCTCCCTTCCCCTGATAGGCTACTGCCCACTAATTAGCTCTGTCACCCCATTCTCCCAGTGCTCTGCATAGCTACTGTACCTTGGTGCTGTCTGCTTCTGCTTGGCTCTCTCTTGTTGTTTCAGCCCCTGTTCCGGTACCTGGATTCTCTGCTGACCTCCCTGGATCTTGACCTTGTACTGTATTGTATGTCTTTATTTATATAGCGCCATTAATGTACATAGCGCTTCACAGTAGTAATACATGTGGTAATCGAATAAATAACAGATAATATAAATAACAGATCATGTGAATAAGTGCTTTAGACAAACATAACATTAATGAAGAGGAGTCCCTGCCCCGAGGAGCTTGCAATCTAATTGGTAGGTAGGGAGAACGTACAGAGACAGTAGGAGGGAGTTCTGGTAAGTGCGTCTGCAGGGGGCCAAGCTTTATGTATCATGTGTTCAGAATGTTCACAGTGCTATTCATATGCTTCTTAAGCACGTGTGTCTTAAGGTGGGTCTTAAAGGTGGATAGAGAGGGTGCTAGTCGGGTACTGAGGGGAAGGGCATTCCAGAGGTGTGGGGCAGTCAGTGAAAAAGGTTTAAGGCGGGAGAGAGCTTTAGATAAAAAGGGGGTAGAAAGAAGACATCCTTGAGCAGAACGCAAGAGTAGGGGTGGTGCATAGCGAGAAATTAGGGCTGAGATGTAAGGAGGGGCAGAAGAGTGTAAAGCTTTAAAAGTGAGGAGAAGAATGGAGTGTGAGATGCGGGATTTGATTGGAAGCCAAGAGAGGGATTTCAGGAGGGGAGATGCTGAGACAGATCTAGGAAAGAGTAGAGTGATTCTGGCAGCAGCATTTAGGATAGATTGTAGGGGAGACAGGTGAGAGGCAGGAAGGCCGGACAGCAGGAGGTTACAGTAATCAAGATGGGAGAGAATGAGGGCCTGAGTCAGAGTTTTAGCAGTCGAGCAACAGAGGAAAGGGCGTATCTTTGTTATATTGCGGAGGAAAAAGCGACAAGTTTTAGAAATGTTTTGAATGTGAGGGGCGAATGTGAGAGAGGAGTCGAGTGTGACCCCTAGGCAGCGTGCTTGGGCTACTGGGTGGATGATCGTAGTTCCAACAGTAATGTGGAAGGAGGTAGTAGGGCCAGGTTTGGGAGGAAGTATGAGGAGCTCTGTTTTAGCCATGTTGAGTTTAAGGCGACGGAGGGCCATCCAGGATGATATAGCAGAGAGACATTCAGAAACTTTGGTCTGTATAGCAGGTGTAAGGTCAGGTGTTGAAAAGTATATTTGTGTGTCGTCAGCATAGAGGTGATATTTAAACCCAAAAGATGTTATTAGGTCACCTAGAGAGAGTGTGTACAGAGAAAAGAGAAGAAGTCCCAGGACAGAGCCCTGGGGTACCCCCACAGAGAGATCAATAGAGGAGGAGGTGTTAGCAGAAGAGACACTGAAAGTACGATGGGAGAGGTAGGATGAGATCCAGGATATAGCTTTGTTCCGAATACCAAGAGTATGGAGAATGTGAAGGAGAAGAGGGTGGTCCACGGTGTCAAATGCTGCAGAGAGGTCGAGTAATATGAGCAGAGTGTAATGACCTCTGTCTTTGGTAACATGGAGGTCATCAGTTATTTTAGTGAGGGCTGTTTCCGTCGAGTGAGCAGTGCGGAAGCCAGATTGTAGAGGGTCTAGGAGAGAATAGGTGTTGAGAAAATGGAGCAAGCGAGAGAATACAAGACGTTCAAGGAGTTTAGAGGCAAAAGGAAGGAGGGAGACAGGTCGATAGTTAGAAAGACAGGTAGGGTCAAGCTTGCTGTTTTTGAGTAATGGTATGACTGTTGCATGTTTGAAGGAGGATGGAAAGGTTCCAGAGCAGAGGGAGGAGTTAAAAATGTGTGTGAGCATAGGGATTATAGTAGGAGCAAGAGGTTTTAGGAGATGGGAGGAAATGGGGTCAAGAGGGCAAGTGGTAGAGGGAGAAGTGGCGTTCAACAGCGACACATCCTCCTCTGAGACAGTGGAAAAAGAGTCAAGGAAGGCAGGAGGAGAGTTAGGAAGATTTGTAGGATGGGAGGAAGAAACAGAGGGGATGTTCTGCCGTATGGATTCCACCTTTTCCTTAAAATAGTCAGCAAAGTCCTGAGCGGAGATGGAGGAAGGAGAGGCAGCTGAGGGTGGTTTGAGTAGAGTATCAAAGACAGAGAACAGTCGGCGTGGGTTAGACTTGTGCATGTTGATTAGTGCAGAAAAATAGGCTTGTTTAGCTTGCGAGAGGGCAGAGTTGAAACAGGATAGCATAAATTTGTAGTGAAGGAAGTCAGCGAGAGTGTGAGACTTCCTCCAGAGGCGTTCAGAGGAATGAGTGGAGGAACGCAGCATGCGCGTGCGGGAATTTAGCCAGGGTCTAGGGTTAGAAGGGCGAGTGCGGCAGAGAGAAAGTGAGGCATGTAGATCAAGAGAGGAGGACAAGACAGAGTTGTAGTTCCTGACCAGGTTGTCGGGGTCTGTAGCAGAGCTGAGAGAGGAGAGGGAGGAGCGTAAAGTGGACTCAAAGTCAGGTAAGTGAATAGAGCGCAGGTTTCTGCAGAACCGGGGTGTAGATGGAGGTGGAGAAGGGGAGAAGCGAGATAGAGAAAATGAGATGAGATGATGGTCAGAGAGAGAAAAGGGGGAAATGGAGAAATCAGAGAGAGAGAAGTTCTTAGTGAAAACCAGGTCTAAGTAGTGGCCATCCTTGTGGGTGCTGGCTGCAGTCCACTGTTGAAGGCCAAAAGAAGAGGTTAGAGAAAGAAAGCGGGAAGCCCAAGGGAGAGAGGGGTCATCAATGTGGCAATTGAAGTCCCCAAGGAGAAGAACAGGGGAGTCTGAGGAGAGGAAGAAAGAAAGCCAGGATTCAAAGTGAGAGAGAAAGGCAGAAGGGGGATGAGTAGAGGTAGGTGGGCGATAGATGACTGCCACCTGAACAGGGAGAGGAGAGAAAATCTGGACAGTGTGAGCCTCAAAGGAGGGAAAAGCAAGAGAGGGAGGAATAGGAAGGGTTCGGTAACGACAGAGAGAGGAGAGCAGGAGCCCCATGCCTCCACCCCTGCCATCAGGGCGCGGAGTGTGGGAGAAGGAAAGGCCACCGTAGGAGAGGGCAGCTTCCAGAGCAGAGTCAGACTGAGTGAGCCAGGTCTCAGTTATAGCAAAGAGAAGCAGGGAGTGAGAGAGAAAGAAGTCATGCACAGAGAGGAACTTGTTAGAGAGGGAGCGAGCATTCCAAAGGGCACAGGAGAAAGGGAGAGAGAAGGGAGGGTGGCAGGGGATGGGTATGAGGTTGGAGGGGTTGACACAAGGAGTAGAGGTTGTAGTTGGCAGGCGAGGATGAGCGCATGTAGGAATAAGACAGGGACCAGGATTGGGAGAGATATCCCCAGAAGCAAGGAGGAGAAGCATGGATAGAAAGAGGATGTGTGAGGATGATTTGTAGGGGTGTTTTTTTAGTGCAGGGGATATAGCTGTGTGGTGTCAGAGGACACAGGTAAGAAAGGAGTTCATGTGAACAGAAAAGTGGTGAAGGAAGGAGAGATGGAGATATATGAATGGAGTTAGAGACATACTGAGGCTGGTAAAAAGAAGTGCATAATTTGAGAAGAAGTGAAGTCACAGCAAATATAAATGGTAAAGGCAGCATCACAGCAGTAATGATGCAGTCTGGTATTGATGATATCCTCCTTTCCAGCGTAGTTCAAATGCAGGAATCAGGGCCAGATGGGGTGTCCACTTCTTCCTCACTTCTTTTGATCTTCCTTTTAAACTTCAGTTGTTCAGTAGTCATGCCACTTATAATGGGCCACTAACTTCCTTTTAAACTTCAGTTGTTCAGTCGTCATGCCACTTATAATGGGCCACTTGGATATGGGCTGCAAGCAGACTAGCTGTTCTGACTGGGTTAATATAGGCCTAAAAAGTCACCTGACAGTGTTGTTCTGTCTGCTTAATTAGCACATCTGAGGCACATTCAAACAAATGGTTTTCTACACAGGGTGTTCCCTGCCTAGGTGGCAACACTTAATTTGATTAGGGGTAGACAGAAAACAGCATTCAAATATGGTTTTTACCTAGCATTGGATCACTTGCATATACTATATAATACACACAGCAAAGGCTTCAATGATGATTTAGAGATGGTTTTTACCTAGCATTGGATCACTTGCATATACTATATAATACACACAGCAAAGGCTTCAATGAGGATTTAGAGATGGTTTTTACCTGAGGAGAGAAGAAGGATAAGATCCATTAGGGTAAGAGTTCCTTCCTTTTAAACTTCAGTTGTTCAGTAGTCATGCCACTTATAATGGCCCACTTGGATATGGGCTGCAAGATACTCGACCACGCTGCTTTCTGGACCCCCAGACCTGGCTCACGGACCCTCTACCACACAGTCTTCTAAACCCCTTGGACTTGGCAAACTAACTTTTGACGACGCAGCTCTCTCCACTCCACGACCCAGGCTTACGAACTCTCTACGATGCAGCCATCTCTACTCCTTGACCCTTGGCTTACGGACTTGACCATTCTATGCCAGATTTGGCAAGTACCCTATTCCACCTATCCTGGTCCCAGGACCAGCTACGCCACTTATCACAATCCGGTTGCGCCCCCGCTTGCTGTTAGGTGCATGGTATTCTTCCGTTCCACCTCAGTACCGGGGTCTTGTCTGGTTTGCAGGCAGGCTGAGCGTTACAATTACATTACACACACAAATGTATAAATAAAGCTGCTAAATACATTAGAAATACATGAGATACATAAACATTAGCAAAACAATCATTTATTATCCCTGTATGTATATACATAACATACAGGGGCAATAAAAGAGCATAATAAACAATGCATTTCCATCCCAAAATCACATACAATACACCCATTCAGTGTCCTGAATGTATGTATATCCATAGGGACACAGATCAATTCAGTGGCATTAAATTGAATAAAAAAAAAAAATACACATGAATAACGATGGCGGCGACATTGGCCTCCGATGCCCCATACCAGGGCTTGTAACTCGGGAAGCAGGGGGTCTCTGAGGCAGAAATCAATGCGGTTCAGCTCAGGGGACCCCCTGCTCCCGCACACTATTATTAAAATGTACATTAATGCAGCTTCATTACCATAGCGGATAGCCGCTAAGGTAAGTAATTATTGTTTATTGATATGTGAGTTTTGACAGTAGTGTAGATATGTAGGGGGTCTCCGGAGCTGAACTGCATTGGTTTCAGCCTCGGGGACCCCCTTCTTCAGGAGTACAGGCCCCGTTATGGGGTGCCGGTATCCCATGCAGAATTGAAATTTCCCGGTCACGTGACGCGGAAGCTTTAAAGTGCAGGGGATACCGGCACCCAATAACGGGCCCTGTATCTCCTGAAATAGGAGGTCCCCGGACCTGAAACCAATGCGGTTCAGCTCAGGAGACCCCCCGCTCATGTACACTATTATTACAATGTATTTGTTTTGTGTACGATCGCCTGTAACAGCCTTGCATGGAGATGGCAAATCTCCATGCAAATGTTCCAAGCGGCTTCTTTTTCTATCAGCTAGCGTACGTAAAGTTTAAGAACGCTAGCAGGGGGAAAAAGCTTGCAGCTTTTGGCCCACCCGAGAGAAAATGGGCTCAAGGCCTTAGTGAATCGCGTCTCCGGCTTCACTTTTTATCGGACGTGATTTTTAATTTCAACCAGACGCAAAAGCATGGCGCTTAGTGCATAGCACCCAAAGTTTTTTTAGTTGTTGAATTAAACTGATCATTTGTATTCGAAAAAAACAGGTGAGCATTTTAAAATCTCTAATTATATTAACTGCAGATCAAATTTTGTTAGACAACTATTTGAGTGGCCCTGTGGCCTCTAATATGAGGGTTGCATGACAAGACCCCTAAGAACACGAATTACTTAACACAGTTGAGACATTGTGGTAGACTAGGAAGCATATAACATACCTGTAGCATTACATTTTAAGCTGTAGCATAATACTGGTATAGCTTATAGGGGGATTGATTTGTGCCAGAGCAATAGAAGTGAGGAAATAGGATAATAAATATCATCCAGAAAAAATCTGATTAACAATTTGAAGACTCTCAGTTCCCATGGTTTCTTTGTTGATAATTGACTTCAATTTATTTTTGGGCAAGTAACTTCGGAATTGGAGCTATGTATATTATATGTAGAGATGGGTAAAAATGTTATTGTGTATTTGGATCCACCTCCGATTTTTCGGTTCCTTTGGTTCGCAAATAAGTCTCAAAACGGCTAATCGTTCATTTCAGCTTTTTTTTTGAGAGAGGGAAGGAGACAGATAGACTTTCAATTTCAATACTCTCCTGCGGTCTCTGTACGTTCTCCCTACCTACAGTACCATTTAGATTGTAAGCTCCTCGGAGCAGGGACTCCTCTTCCTTAAGGTTACTTTTATGTCTGAAGCACTTATTCCCATGACCTGTTATTTATATTATCTGTTATTTATTTGATTACCCCGTGTATTACTACTGTGAAGCGCTATGTACATTAATGGCATGTGAAGATTGAGATAATGTGTGTGGCTCAGGCTATATGAAGACAGACTATCATCACCTCCATTTTGGCGCAGTAGCCATTTTTAGTGTTTGAATGTATGTATATTTGTATATGATTTGTGGATGATTGAGAATCTGCAGAGTATCGCTTCTAGATGTAACTAGCCCTTGTGTAATTCCTATGAGTCATGAAAGAAATTGAAATTGCATTCGTAAGAAGTTTTTCCTGCCTTAGACAATTCTGCTGACCTTAGGTTCTGTTATCTGACAGATATAGTACACACAGGGCTAAACATGGTTACTCCTTAAAGTCAGAAGGTTAAGGGGCGGTCCACATTATGGTAATATATAGGATAAGAATATAGCATATGCAGCATATTTATGTATCAATATGTATTTTTGTATAAGTCATCATATTGTTTTTATCTCTAAGCCAGCCACCTTAAGGGGCATATTACTCATTTTGAAATGTATAAAAATGTGATACTAAGCAATATGTTTTCAGAGGCATGAGTTCATTTTTGAATTCTCTCTCAATTGTACCTTGGTGCAGATAAACTCACGTTGATACTTTGAACACTCGACTCATTGATGATTTTTCTACGCTTTCACAGGCGCTATATAAATAAAAAAATACAGATACAGTCGCTGCCGCCTTTAACCTAATGCAGCTTTCTCCGCGGGTTTTTTTTAAACGCGGTGGTGCGCAGCTTTTTTTTTTGTTTTCCCGCGCCGCGGGCGCTTTCAATGATAAGCACCATTAGCGCTTATCAGTTGAAGCAGCCGCCACGCGGGAAACTCCGTTCAAGTCGGAGAAAAGACCTGCATTTATCCCGGCAAGCTTTAGAATAAAGCTGGCCGGGACAGTATAATGCTGCACACCATAAACTGAATACAGATACTTGCTGTTATCTGTGCTCCTGGTCCAGGGGAATCCCTGTCAGTGAAAGACTCTAAAGTCAGCAAAAATTGAAGGTTCAGGGCACTATAGATTTTCAATGAATTTATTATCCCAAAAAACACACAACGTTTCAACCAACAGAAAGTGGTCTTTCTCAAGTGAAGACCACTTTTTGTTGGTTGAAACATTGTGTGTTTTTTGAGATAATAAATTCATTGAAAATCCATAGTGCCCTGAACCTTCAATTTTTGCTATATAAATAAAGTCATACAATGCAATGCAATTTACTGGTTAATATTTGGTTAAATCTGGTTTGTTATTGTTTTTTTGGGAAAATCAGAAAGTATAGAGATGTAGCAGTCATTAATGCTCCCACTGGCATGTTGCAGTGGGACACACACAATACACCTGTGAGAGCAGGGACCTTTGTAATGGCATTGGCCGCATGTGAAAAAGAGGTGGGACCAATACATTAATGCACTCACTGCAATGCGCCAACAGCTACAACAATCCCTGCTACATCTGTATTTATTTAAAATAAGTTGTTATGAGAACTTTTCATTGAGATTGGAAAGTTGTTGTATCTTTTGTTTGCCACTGCATTTTACAAAACATATCTGTAGTCAAAACATAACCTAATAAACATATCACTGCCATTAGTTCTCTTTGGTTATCAATGGAACTGCATCTTAAAAAATCTGGACATTAGTTTTAAGTTTTGTCTTCACACTGTATGTGATCTTCATACAGTATAATCTTCGAGATTTTAAAGTACATATACTGTAGTACTGTAGCCCCGCTTTTACTTCCTGTCTTTTTGTGTGGGCATGTTAAGTCTGACAAACTGATTAAATTGACATTGTAACTTAGCTTGCTCTAGAAATCCATTCCCACAAGACTGAGTCCACTCTTTTGTTAAATTACTAATGTGAGTTTAAAAAAAGTTAGCATTAAAAATTTAGAGTAAAGCTTTCAAGTAGGTGTATATTTTAATAATTAAGTAACTTTTCAAGATCAGCAGAAACTAAAAGTTACACATCCATAAAACAAATAGTTTGCACTTTCTGTACAAAGCACACATGCCACAAATGCCATGTGATGGTGGGAGAGAGCAGGACATGACCACTTAGCCTGCTGTTCCTCCAGTAGCCAGTCCATATTGACATTTTGACATTCATCATTCGTAACCACTTGGAGGGATTTAGTTACACTAGTCATGAGCGAATGTTTCACAAAGTTCAAACAAGTGATATTTAAGGAAGAAGGAGGGGATAGCTCTGCTCAGCTTTTAACTTACTGGAGCGGTGCTATCCAGGGTAATTATATGTATAGCAAGAGAGAGAAAAGATCCATATTGATGCACACACCTCCAAAAATGTGCAAAATAATTTAATTTTATTGATATATAAAGAAAACATACAACTGATTAAAACCTAATAAAGAGGGAGAGGAAAAAGGGGGGACCACCGTTAGACATCAGGTGTGAATCAAAGAATTGCAAGTAGTTAACTTAACAACTACTATTTTAACCCCCACTCAAGAAGCAGTCCTTAAGAAAGGACTATCCTTCACCCCTACCTGTAACATGAATATTTTCAAATGGATAAAAGATATGGATAAATTATGTAAATCTATTCGGCCATAAATTAGCCTTACATAAGATGTTCAAGAGAAACATTTAACAACCCCCTGGATTTCCTTTTGTCTGCAGATGACACAGAAATGGAAAATTACAGAAATTTGATAGAACTAGACAATGAAAGTAACAGAGAAGTGGCAAGGGTCTATTTACATCATTAAGACCTAGAAGTCGATATACACTTCCTATTAGTTCCAATACGAACATTGATATGTTCATAAAATTGGTCACGAAAGATCTTGAACAAATATCAACTAGAGGGGGCCAAGACAATATGACATTATCAGAAAGAGAGGCTCTGCAAGAACTAATTGACCTCAAAGAAGTAATAATAAAACCTTCTGATAATGGAGGAAACATTGTACTAATGAAAGAACAAAATTATTGTACGTAAAATCTCTGACTTCTTAACGATAGGACCTGTTATGAAGTCCTAGAAGGGGACACTACTGCTACTTACTCAAAAGTGCTTCAGACAATCCTTAAAGATGGCCTAACCAAGAAATTAATATCAGAACAAGAATATAACTTTATGCTGGTCAAGAAACCAAGGGTAGCAACATTTTACAGCATACACAAAGATGCAAGAAAACCGCCAGGAAGACCCATCGTTTCAGGTATTGACTCACTTAATGAGTATGTGAGTATCTACCTAGACAATGTACTAAGATCATTTGTCACATGTTTACCCTCATATACAAAAGACACAACAGATGTATTGAGGGAAATTAAGGGGTTCAAGTATCAGCGAATACTTATTTAGCATCACTCGATCTGGAATCCCTCTACCCCAGCAGACAGCCTCCGGTAGACATTGCGGCATTGTCACATTTCTTAAAAATTAGGAGTGCTGAACATCAAGAAAACAATGCATTTGTACTGTAGTTCAACTTCTACAATTTGTTCTCACAATTTGTTCTCACACACAACATCTTTCTTTTAAAAAACAAGTATTACCACCAACTCCGGGTAACGGCCAAGGGCACCATGTGTGCCCCTACATATGCCAACATTTACCTGGGTTGGTGGGAAGAAGTTAGTGTGTTCAATCAAACAGTTCTAGAACACACCCAACATGTCAAATTATGGTCACACTACATAGAAGACATGTTGGTGCTGTGGAATTGTACGAAAGAACAATTTCTAGCATTTGTTCAAATCCTGAACTCCAACAATCACAACTTACGCTTGACCTATGAGGTCAGCCAAGAGAGAATAACTTTCTTGGATCTAGACATCTTTAAGGATTCAGAAGGGTGCCTTCAGACGACTGTTCATACAAAGGCAACTGCTACTAACAACCTACTTCTAGCCTCAAGTCATCATCCGCAACCATTGGTCCAGGGCATTCCAGTTGGACAGTATCTGAGGGCAAGAAGAAACTGTTCAACTGTACAGGAATTTGAGATACAGGCAAAAATAATGAGACAAATTTCGGTGTAGAGGATGCAGTGAATCATGTATCAATAAAGCTTACAAAAGGGCTAAAGGAATAGATCGAAGTACTCTGTTATATGGCAAAAAAACAGAACAGGAGGGCATTAATCCTATAAGAATAATTGGTACTTTCAACAAACAATGGAGACAAATAAAAATTACATTTAGCCAACACTGGCATATTCTTTTAGAAGATGATGATATAAAAAAAAAGTCTTGAATCCTAGCCCTTCCATTACATACAGACGCCCAAGGAATCTCTCAGACAATCTAGTTCATAGCCACTATCAAAGTAAACAAGTCACTACAGTACATGGCTGAATCATATAAAAATAACAGGAACCCATCAATGCGGTACATGCAAAGCATGCTGGTTCATTCTTCCCTCAAAACAATTCAAAAGACAGTGACAACACTAAGACATTTAAAATAAGAACCTTTATTAATTGTAAAACTGAGGGTGTAATATATCTGTCAACCAGTTGATGCGGAATCAAATATGTAGGAAAAACATCACGCGAATATCGCAGACATTTTAGAACACGTCAGTACAATCATGAGCATGGTTTGGATCTATGAACAGTTGTTTCCAGGGGACATTTAGTAGCACCTGTTCTGGTCCTATGTTGTATTGGAAATAGCTGAGGTTGGTCTGCACATGTATCTTTCAAATAACACTGGGTCTTCTACAAATGATACTAAGTCATGACACTAACTGATGTGAATTAGGATACCTTACAATGATCTAGTGTTGAGAACTTGTATCTATTCACTATAAGCAGTACAGTAGATGTACCACTGAATGGTTATCCATGCCTAGTATAAGCCTTAAACTCTGTAATGGTGTGTAACACAATTTGTCCACAACTTCATATAGAGCTACTATTGAGCAGGTAAATCCTCTGATAAAGTGTTGTAGAAGCACGAAACGCGTCAGAGGATTTACCTGCTCATGTTCTGTTGGCTTATTGCCGATAAAATGATTTTTATTTTAACCGCTGCCAGTTCAGTCTTTTTTGCTGCCGTTCTCCGACTTTTTTCTGTTTTACCTACAACCTCAGCTATTGTTTAAATAATATTTAAATAACACTATTAAGGTAAAATCCACCAGACGTGATTAATATGATAATAGTATGTTTAAACTATTTTAAGAGGAATTAGAAGTTCACCACCCTGAGTTAACAATACAATAGTACATAGGCACAGCACGACCAGCAGGAAAACATCTGCGGTAATCACAGATGTGGTCATTTGCAGATCAAATTATAGGGAGTGGTTGATTTTGCCCATACCTAGTTTTAGAACAACCATAAGAACACAATATGTTCAGCTGACCGTGAGATAGGGAGTAAATAAACATTCCATCTGTCATAATTTCAGAATATGCACTTGTTCTAACACATTAGGAACATATATATGTGTGTTCATCTATTTTACAGGACACTCTAAGACGATAATATATCTATGAACATATCCTGTCATTATATTCTATGATCACATAACTCGGCAGTACAGTATTTTGATCCCAGAGTATATGGGGCTATTATACTAATATTATATCTTCCACTCTGATATGGTAAAATATAACATATCTAGTTCTGTCTGACATGCATTTCACTAAGCAGCTAAGCGCTACATTATTAGGTTTTAATAAGTTTTATGTTTTCATTATATATCAATAAAATTTAATTATTGTGTACATTTGTGGAGGTGTGTGCATCAATCGGAATCTTTTCTCTCTCTCGCTATACAAAGTACAAACAAACCTAATTATTTCTTAGCTGACCAGCGAAAGTTGTTTAACCCATGTTCCCCCACCCTAAGACTGCGCTTATAGTGCTGGCGACAGCGACGCAACGTCGCTTCAAAACAAATGCATTGAATCTGAAGCATGCGCTTATAGTAGGCGCGATGGTGACGAAGCGACCAGAATCTCTGTAGTCAGCAGAATTTTATTTTTACAGCGACGGTCTCACCATGTGACAAGCTGTAAACCAATCAGATAGCTTCTGATGCAGGGAGTGCGTGTCTGTGTGGGTGTGTGAGTGTGAGTGTGAGTGTGAGTGTGAGTGTGAGTGTGTGTGTGTGTGTGTGTGTGTGTGTGTGTGTGTGTGTGTGTGTGTGTGTGTGTGTGTGTGTGTGTGTGTGATTGATTGTATGTGTGTGATTGATTGTATGTATGTGATTGATTGTATGTGTGTGATTGATTGTATGTATGTGATTGTGTGGGATTTTGTGTGTGTGTGTGTGATTGTGTGTGTGTGTGGGAGCAGGCCCCCCTCCAACCCATAGCACACCTACTACGGAAATATTTTTTTAGCGCGTTACTTTTACTTAACCCCCCAATGGATATAAAAATACACCCCCACCCTCAATACATATACAACCCCCCAATACATCTAAAAAATACCCTACCCCCCAATACATCTAAAAAATATCCAACCCCCCCCCCAATACATATATAAAATAAACCCCCAATACATATAAAAGTCAGACTTACCGGGGGCACATGCGCGACGGCGGGGTGAATGGCAGCATGGTAGCTGAGCTCCTACCCCACCAGCGCAATTAAATAAAGATAATAGCGATAAAAGAGACCGTATTACCTCACAAGTGACAGTTACTAAAAGCGGAGGCTCCAGAGATGCCTACTAGGGCAAAGGGAAAGAAGGGTGACCCGTCGGTCACCGAATATTTCAGCAAACAAGATGGAGCAGCGACGGGCAGGACAGACACTCCCGCGCAAAATGTGGGCTCCGAGATTTGGAAGCGGAGAGTGCGGAGCAGGGAGCGGGGTACCAAGAACTGGTCAGAAGAAAAGATATGAAAGACTTTTGTGCAGAGATGAGGAATTTCTTCAAAAAATTATTATGGGACCTTCTTAGAGATTTGGATGAGCTGGGTGAGAGGACGGGGACCTTGGAAGTAAAGACAGATGGCACAGCAAGGGCACTGCAGCAGTCTAATAAAAAAGTGGCACGATTGGAGGAATGGATCCAAAATCTCACAGACAAACAGGAGGACTCAGAGAACAGGGATCGGCGTAGTAACGTGCGCCTCAGGTGGTTCCTGAGTCTGTAACTGACCCAGAGGACTTCACCATTAAGTGGCTCGAACATATGCTACCGGACAGATCTGAGCAGGACTTGCATCTAGATAGATCACATAGAGCCCTGCGATCTAAACCGCAACCAGGAGACCCCCCTAGGGACATCATTGCCCGCTTCCACTTCTATAAAACTAAGGACATCATCTGTCAAATGGCCAGAAAAGCAAAATCCCTGGAATATGAGGGCATAAAGCTCCAAATTTTCCAGGATCTCTCTCCCACGACGCTCGCCAGGAGAAGGGGCTTTGGTCCGGTTACAGTACCAAAACGCTAAGGGACAAAAAAATAAAATACTGTTGGCTGTTTCCATTTTCCCTACTGGTGCTTAAAAACAGAGTGCCCCTACACTGCGGAGAGTGGAAGATGGTGGCGCGTTCTTACACAAACTAGGACTGCAACAGACCCCCTCTAGTCCTCCTCACCTCAGAAGACAATCTGACTCCGGCATCCTGGAACAGAGTGGGCAGCCAGGCGTCTGCAAACCAGCATAACTAGTCTCCGGCCGTCAATCAAAACCAATTAAGAAGTTAAAGGAGTAGCTCCCCCATTTTCATCATACAACAGAGATGGCCATTACCTATTCCCTAAGCGTGCTGCGCCCTCTGGTGGCTCTAGATGGTACTGCATCCCTGAGGGGAGGACGGCTGACATTTTCCGGCAGCAAGCAAGGCGGGAAGCATGCAATCGGTGCGAAGAAGAAGGAAGTGATGTCATAGGAAGTTCAACGGTCACGGGGGGAGCAGAGAGCCGCCGGAACCTTCCTCATTGGAGAGGGGACTGCGCAGCCAAGGAGACGTGGAGGGTGGCTCAACGTGGCAGCTTCAGTTCTCTTCCGGACAGAGCAAAGTGGAAACGCCAATGTAAAGAACAGAATAGCCCCTAACTGAGTGGTGGAGGCTAGTACAGAAGTGTCTCTTACCGGAATGTGACCATACACTCAACTCTGACAGGCGAATTGCCAGCAGCTGCTATTTCAATGCTAAGTTAGAGTGTAGGAGACACCACAGCCCCCAAGGGGAGGCAGAGGGGGTAGGGGGGTGAGTCCGGTGGGGGCAGATACATAGTTCCCGAGCACAAACCAATCGGGGGGGAGAGGGTTTCTGGTCCATGGAAAGCCCTGAGAGAGGAGGAAAAGACACCGTAGACAGGTCAGAGGAGGGGGAAAATAATTAAAGAAACATATCTCAGAATAAAATATCTACATACCTGTTGATAATCTGGAAGGGGAACTGGTCACTACCAATTGCGAATAAGGGGTCGATTACAACAATGCAAGGCTGTAAAGGTGGGGGAGCTACAGTTGCTTCTAAGCACTATTAGGTTCGGTTTTACTATATGAGTTTCTAAGTATAGGTTAACTGTTCACAAACACTGTTCTGTTCACATGTTTGTTTATGATAATTTTGTTAATAATGACTAACTATGTACATATAGGAAAATGGAAAAATGTGTGGTGCTCTGAAAAAAAGCCTCAAAATATTTGACAAAAATTGCAAAAGTTCAATAAATGCATATAATGTTTCTTGAAATGAAACCCCTCAGTAATCAATAAAGGATAACCAATCCATAGGACACAAAACAACTGTAAGGTCCGGGGGAACACCTCTCCCTAAAGGGGTTTCCCCCGTGACTTCACTTACCCCCGCTCCAGTTCTGCCTTCGTGCCGCCGCGGGCGGGATCTCCCTTCTCCTCCGCTTCCCGCGGCGGCTACTAATCTCGCGCATGCGCGCGCACGGCCTCCCTCAGGGGGAACTCCTGCCACCAGCTGAGGCCGCGCGCGTCTCTCCTGCGCGGCGCACATGTCTGATGCGCGTGCACCGCTCACAAGCTGCATATCTAGTACAGCTGTGGTAAGTCTCCCTACCAATCCCTATCTTCCCTGGGGCCGCTCCCTCGTTACTCCCCCTCTCCCTATTGGTCCTTCCTCCTACTTGCTCAGCCATTCATTCTTTGGCTGAGCATAGCTTTGTATGACCTGTGTTAACCACGGTCGTGCCTGTCTCAGTTCCTGTCTCTTTGTCTCCTTAGTGATCCCTTGCGTACCGAACCGGCCTGGCTGTGGATCCGCTCTGGTCTTCTACCCTTGGTTTGTATCCTGACCTCCTGGACTCCCTGACCCCTTCACCTCAGTTTGCGGATTCCGACCTACCTCCCGGCTCTGGACCCCAGGCTCTCGGTACCACCTATCTTCTGGAATCTCCCTTCTCGTCTGGCGAGTATCTTACTTTATCTTATACTCCCAGACGGTTCCAGACGCCTATTTTCCACTTTCCAGGCATGTCCCCGTAGCTGTGGGTGCAGTTTGTTACTCATCTCACCTCAGTTTCGGGGTCCCACTTTGTCTGTGGTGAGCACAGCGTAACATTATGCTCAGCCCCACAGATATGGACCCCGAAGAGGTTGAGCAACCAAGCCCCATGCAGCGACTTCTCCAGCTAGAGGCGCAGCATGCCTCCATGACGCAGGAGCTCTCTAGACTCTCCTCGTTGCAGCCTTCCCCAGGCTCCTCGGCCATGGCAGCTGCTGCGTTTCCCTCCCCGGGTCTTCCCGTGGCTGTAGATCCTCGTCTTCCGGCTCCCAACCGCTATGCAGGGGATCCCCATGAGTGCAGAGGGTTTCTTAATCAGTGCAAGATGCAAATTGAATTATCTCCACTGCTCGTTCAAAGGTGGCCTATATTATGTCTCTCTTGAACGGAATGGCCCTAGCCTGGGCATCCCCCATCTGGGAGCGGGAGCCTGCCATGATGCATGACTATTCTTGTTTTCTTTGAGAATTCAGGCAAGTATTTGATACGCCTGGTCGTCAAATTACAGCAGATTCTTCTATCTTCCATATTTCACAGGGTTCTCGTCCTGTCGCCGAGTATGCTTTGGACTTCCGGACCATCGCGGCGGAGACCTCCTGGAATGATGGCTCACTGTCAGCAGCCTTTTGGCAGGGTCTGTCGGATGACATCAAGGACCAGCTGGCACTATGGAGAGACCCTATGGATAGTGTTTTTAACCTATAAATGTTTTTTGTCAATAAAGTTGTGATAGTTTTGTATGACACGCGCTGACGTCATTACGTATGCGTCACTCCTGAGAAGTTTCAGGAAGTGAACCACGAATAGACGACAGCGCGTCTCAAGGGTACTTAAGCATATAGATGTGGGGCGGCGGGCCACCAGGGACCCATCATAAAAGACGGGGGGTTCGCCCCAAAGGATCATACGAAGCTCGAAGGGGACAGGTCAACAAGCTCAGGTACTCTAAATGAGGAGAAGAGAGGGGGCAGTGCTCACAGGGGAGGTATTACCAGAGGAGGAGGAAAAACAGTCCAATATCTACTCCCATATAACCAAATAGCTTGGGAGATAGATACCCGCAGAGGTCCATAACAGGTCAGGAGCAAGGTGAAAGATCCCCAGCAGATCACGGGGGTTCAGGAAAGAGTAAGAAGAGGGAGATGGAAACATAGACTATCATGTGGCTTAAGGGAGATTTGCACCGCCCCAGCAAGTAGCGCCTTTCTTCGTCTGGTCCGGAGGGGAGGACTCACCAGGGAGGAGTATAGGGGATGGGTGGCCATTTAGTTATATGTTCAATTGTAATAGAGGTCTCAGATGCATGGCTTGGGCAACACGCCACAGTTAAAAAATCAGAATTACGTTTTGTTAGCAAGCAGAGAAAAGCCGGTGTGGGCTTACACCGGCAGTTCGCCTGTGTCTCAACAGGTGTCCCATGATGACTTACCATGGACGTTAAAAAGACCCTGGGGGGTCAGTCCTACGGACAGTGGTTGTCCTGCGGAGGGTGACCATCGTTCAGTACCACCCCTAGGGCAAACGACTCGGAGCTAACTTAGGTCAGACTCGACTCTTACTATGCTCTGGATTACTGTTTTCTATTTTTGCTTCCCCTCCCTCCCTTTTCTTCCCCCCGGTTTCCCTGGGCATGCGGTTCCTTTCGTAGTGACCCCCTTTGGACCCCTGCTATGAGGCATATGCAGATCATAGGGGGTACCAGCAGACTGGGCCCTCCTAGTATAGTAGGATATAAGGTTGTGAGACAAAGACAGTTACCCAAGTTATATAACAATGGCCATTAATATCCTGTCCCATAATGTTAAGGGGTTCAATAGCACCAACAAACGAAAAGTAGCATTCACAGGGGGCTATGCACTATGCTCAATGATTTTGCATTCGGATGTTCAAAAAAAGTACGTCCGTTAAAAAGTGAGGCCTGAGATGCGATTCACTAAGGCCTTGAGCCCATTTTTTAACGTACGTGCTCAAAACACCCACAGCGTACGTGTGGCTTTTTTCCCCCCTGCTAGCATTCTTAAACTTCACGTACGCTAGCTGATAGAAAAAATAAACCGCATGTAACATTTGCATGGATATTTTTTGCATTTCCATTCAAGGCTGTTACAGGCGATTGTACACTAAATAAATACAAAATAAATACATTTGAATAATAGTGTACATGAGCAGGGGGTTTACGGAGCTGACCCACATTGGTTTCAGGTCCGAAGACCCCCTACTTCAGGAGATACAGGCCCCATTATGGGGTGCCGGTATCCCCTGCAAAATTTAAATGTCCTGGTCACGTGACGCAGAAGCTTGAACGTGCAGGGGATACCGGCACACCATAAAGGTGCCTGTATCTCAGCAAGCAGGGGGTCCCCGGACATAAAATCAACGCGGTTCAGCTCCGGAGACCCCCTGCACATCTACACTATGAAACACATGTATATTAAAAAAATATTTAACAAATATCAATACACGACCCCCCCCACTTCCCCCCTGCCCAAACCCATACAGTACTGTAAAGGGCAAAATTACTATTATCCAGATATGGATAATTGATTATTTGCCCATTATTAAACACTGCATTAGCATACATTAATAAAGTAAATAAATACAGTTATACTTACCACAACAGCAGGTCCCTCTGTCCTCCGTTGCAACAAAGCATATACATTATGCACCAGATACACAATAATAAAACATAACTCCAAAAAAACATACTTCAATAAATAAAAACAGTAGCCAGCTAATCCAATGAATACAAGCAATAACAACATCAACAATGAATTAATTAAACCATTAACCAATCAAACCAATTAATTCCTAATCCAACTCAAAATGAATAGTAACACTAACCAATCAAACCAATTAATTACAACAACATTAATTAATGTAAACATTAAAATACAAAGAAATAAATTCAAACAATATCTGAAATAACCATAAAACGCATTAGCTAACATAATACAACATTAACTAAAAACGAACACCAATCGCAAATATTTTATTAGCATTAAGCAGGAAAAAAACAAACAATGACATCCACATAAGAAACTGAAATAAAAAAAACCAACAGCAATACCAAGCCAGAAATGCCCCCCAAATATTGTCATAATAATGTATTCATCTGTACCCTAAAGTGGTACAGATTAATATATTATCAGTCAATGTGCCTCCCCCAAAACATCAAAAAACACATCCAATAAAAAAACCTGTTAAAAAGACCTTTACAAACATTCAATATATTACTTAACATTAGAAGCGGTGGCCCTCCGACTCCCGGGGAAACAGGAAGCTCACATACCTTGAAGGCCTCCAACAGCATCCGATGCCATCCGCCATGAAGATCCGGATCAGGTACCCAAATCTTCTTTTTTCTTTCTTTAATCACTTCTATCTTCATCTGTCACCATTTCTTGATCTTCTTTATCTTCTATCTTTATCTGTCAATCCAAAAAGCACCATGGTAAATCCAAACTGATGTTGTCTCATCGTCTTCTTGGGCTCAAATGAGGCGTCACGGCCTTAAATAGGGCTTGTGACGTCACATTTAGCCTCAAAATGGTTAACAGCCACCTGATTGGCTGTTAAAACCATGTTCCGACTTTAATTTTTTTTTTTACATGACGTCACTTAAATGGAATGATGCCAGCCAATCAGAATGGCTGTGCTTCATTTGCCTTTAAGATGACGCCACTAAATCCAAGATTGCCGGCGTCACATGGTATTTCAGCCAATCAGAGTGTGGAATTGGTTCCCACGATTGAGTGCTATATATGTGTTAGGGGGGTGTATTTAGTTAGAAATATTGTTTAGTATTTTTGTAGGCACAACATTGGTACCGCAGGCCTGCGGGGACCCCGGGACGGCCGCGGGGTCAGCCAGGGACACCCGCCGGCCTGTTGTATGGGTGTTGCGCATGCAAAAATGTAAACAATGACATTTTTCTAAGTCCAGCTTTTTTTGCATCTACCTTGAGCTGACGTGTTTTGTTGAACGCAACTTTCACGCACGCTAAGGTTGCGTAGCTTAGTGCATCCCGCTTAAGGGCAGAATTTAACGCAAACAGGGTAACGAACGAGCAAAGTTGGACTTAGAAAAATTTCCTGAAAAAAGTCAGTTTTAGAACACAAAGTGCCTGTTTGCGTGTCTCTGTGAATCGCGTTCAGCACTTTGCGTTCTAAAAATGACTTATCGGAGCTTAGTGCATGACCCCCACAGACTACAAAAGGAAGCACGTGGATATTATCATGATTCAGGAGACCCATTTCAGCATCAATAGTGCCCCGAAATTCCTAGATAAGCAGTGCTCGCAGTTCTATCTGGCGTTGGCCCTGGAGAAAAAAAAAGGGGGTAGCCATACTCGTACACAATAGAATTCCCTTGTAACTAAGACAATCAAAAGAGAGAGAAGGTAGATTTATAAGAGTCATTGGTATCATACAAGAACAAACCATTTCACTGGCATCAATCTATGCCCTATGCGAACAAGACCCATGTTTTTTTGCGGGCTTCTTCCAAACATTAAGTAGAATAGCCAGAGGTCAAATTATAATTGCGGGAGACTTCAATTTAGCATTAAGCCTGGGGATGGATAGAACTGGCACACCCAGGTCCAACAACAAAAGGTATTGGAATCGGCTAAGGCGGGCTTAAAACAGAACCAGCTAGTTGACATCTGGCGGGAACTCCATCCCACAGAGAAAAACTTCACTTTATATTCACACCCGCACGACACAATCAATCTGACCTACACTTATTGTTTATTTATTATTTTATTATTTTTCATATGTCCCATGAATGTTTTTATTAAATGTTTATATATTTAATTATCACCTGTTGAACAACTCAGCTGTTTGTTATCTGTATTGTATGTTTTTGTTCGTCACTTTACCAAACAGTATTATGCTATGCACTATGTTCTTCTTCTTTTTTTAAGCACTCAACACATCACTTGGAGCCACTTCAAGATCCATATATCCAACAGGCTCGGTTTTTATATCCTTTTATTTTATAATCATTGTTAGGCGCCTTAGATACATATTTTCTTTCATTCTATCCATTTCTGACCTGGGGGTCAGTTTTGTATCAATGGCAGCCCCTTATGTGTGGGTATAGATCCATATATAAGTGTCACGGTTGTGCTCGCCACAAACCTGGGTTGGACCGCGTGGCTGAGGTGGGGTTGTATAAGCACCGACCTTAGACCGCGCAGGCTGATCCGGATTGCGCAGTTCGTAGTCGTACGTAGCAGGGTCAGGGCTGGAGAAGGCAGCATCATCAGTGGACAAGCCATGGTCAGGACTGAAGAGATCAGTGTAAACGTTATTCAAGCAGGGGTTCGGCAACAGGTAATCAGAAGTTCCCCGCCTCAGCTTAGGAGCATGAGCGCGGGCGTGGGTTCTGCACGTGCGATGATCACGGCCCATAGTAGTGGTCTCAGGAAAGGATAGGCAGACCAGAGTGGGCACGCTGCCAGGTAGCACTGGTAAACCAGTGCTTCAGCGCAGGAGTCCAGAGCGGCCTGTGCAAGGAGAGAGAGAGATACAGACCTCAGGACTTGTAAATTGACCACTGCTAAGGGTAGGACAGCAAGCCTCAGGAAACCGGGAGCTGAAGTCAACACTGGAGAGACCTCCACTTCAGCACAGGAACCAGGACAAGGCCACTGCTATGGAGAATGAGCAGCGAGCCCCAGGTACCGGTAGATAGGCTCTTGCTGTGGTAGGATAGCAGGCTCAGGAAACAGGGAGCTGAAGTCTACACTGTAGAGACCTCCGCTTCAGCACAGAAGACAGGAACAGGCCGCTGCGTGTGACTAGCAGCCAACCTCAGGAAAAGGGATCTGAAGTTAACATGAAGAGTACTCCGCTTCAGCACCAGGAAACAGCGATCTGAAGTAAACATGAAGAGTACTCCGCTTCAGCACAGGAGACAGGAACAGGCCACTGCACGAGACTAGCAGCCGGCCTCAGGAAACAGGGAACTGAAGTTAACATGAAGACTACTCCGCTTCAGCACCAGGAAACAGGGATCTGAAGTTAACATGAAGAGTACTCCACTTCAGCACAGGAGACAGGAAAAAAACTCTAAGTGAACTGGGGAATAGAACTTGAGAGATTAGTACACAACAGAGCCAGGCCTTAGGGCTTGTGGCAGAACACTTGTGACAACCAGGAAGGGCTATGCTCGGCAGGGAAGCATTGTGGGAAAGGTGTCTTTAATGGTCAGTGAACCATAGCAGAAGGGGCGTGTGGCAGCACTGCTTTAAAGAGTGAACACAGGGTGGAGCTGCAGCAAAGGTCAGGAGCAGCATTCCAGGGCTGCATAAGTCTGTAAGGCAAGGCAAACCGCAAACTAAGGTGTGGATCCGTTACAGTACCCCCCCCCCCCTTTCACGTGAGACCTCCAGGCGAAAAAGACCACTCATAGAGCTGGGGGACCTGAAATTGTTCCTGAACTGTCTGGGATTAGGAGTAGAGTCATGGTCCAGAGATGCGTGGGCACTCCTTTGCGTACCCCCACCCCCCAGTGAGAACTGCGGCCAGACAGGGTCATCCATGGGCCTCGGGGACATTGAGTTGTTCCTAAAGTTTTTTAGGCGGCAAGGGGATCCATAAATGAGCAGTTTCTTGGTGAGTCCTGTTCTAGGATATGAGAGTGGTGGTAGAGACAACATTGGTACATGGCTCGCCACGCGAAATGGCTTGGGAATCGAGGGCTGTGAAGGACCAGGGGTTTCCGGAGCAGAAATGGCAGAAGAACCCCCACTGGGAGCCCAGTCTTTAGTAATGGGACCAGAGTTCAGGATAAGCGGCATCGATAGTTGACCGAAAATACCAGGGCGACCTTCGGGACAGACAAAGTCTAAGCTGACCTCTCTGCATGTAGAAATTTGAGAGGGTCTTCTCCTCCAGAGGTCTCCCAGGTAGTGGTCAGCAAGGGTATAGGGTGGGTGGGACCATTTCCAGGTATTGGTATGGAAGGTGACAAGGCAAGCAGTAAACCAGGCATAGAGACGAAATCTTGTGATACGTACAGAGTATTTCCAACACAGAGGAAATAACAGGGGCAACAAAAGGCTCCAAGGGGAAAAACCATGGTTTAGCAGAGGCAGAGAAGCAATCAGCAGTGGAGCTCCCAAATACTGGGGAACCCTCAGTGGGAGATAGTATTGTCTAGGGAGTAGGAATAGGCTTTGTGGCTTTAATATCAGGAACTTGAGAATAAGGCAAAGCAAGGGTAGCGGCGGGAGGGAAGCTAACATCAGAAGCTGAAGTCTGTACTTCAGTGACAGGGACCTGAGAGACTACAAAAGCAGCAGCGAGTAGAGGAATCGACTCTGGAGCTGGAGGCTCGGTGTCCATAACAGAAACATCTAGAAAAGCAGGGGTACTGATAGGAGAACTAGCGTCAGGAGCTGGTGCTTGAGAGTCAGTGACGGATAATGGGGGAGTAATGATGGGAGTTAGAGAGACAACAAGCGGCAAGTAGGAACCATGGAAACTCTTAATGGCAGACACCTTAGGAGCACAAGGAGTCTTATCCAAAACTGCAAGGGCTCTAACAACAGGGGTACTTGACATGACAAAAACATGAATAGGCGTGTTTACTAGTGCAAAAATTCTGATAACAGGACTCCAAGCCAGTGGTGAGGGTGTCTGGGTTTGACTAGTGAGAAAATCAGATACAGTGATGTGACTTAGAATCAATCACTGAGGTTCTAGGTTTGCTGGACATGTGTGAGAAAGTACCCTTTAAGACAGGAGCTTTAATTTTTACCCCGAGTAACCCAACGGTTGCTGGGGCATATTTACTGTAGACGCAGTGCTGAGGGACTGAGGTTTAGCAAGGGCAGGAAAACTAAATACACTACCGACACACTTAATCACACTGCGGCCAGATCCGCAAGCCGGGAGATTTCCCGGCTTGCTAGTGGCCGCCCCTCGGCGTGCCGTGCGTCATAGACGCGCGGTCACGCGTCTTCGGGAGCGTGCGCCCCCTGCACGCGCGTCCAGGGGCTCCCCGAGAAAGCCCTGGTGTCCCGCGATCGCGGGACAGCGGCAGGGGGTTCCGGGGGACCCGGCGGACCCAGCAGCGGTAGGGAGAGCGCCCCGATCGGAGGGCGCTCTTCCGCTGCTTCGGCGCGCGCCCGTCACTCTCGGGCGCGCGCCAGGCTACTGCTGCGGCCAAGAACGGGCAAATGCTCGAATAAACTTGGCCGCAGCAGTAGCTCAAATTTAAACACCAAGAGTAGTAATATATGGAAAGGTTGGTCTCAGACTGTACTAAGGGAGTAACAACCTGATGCTGATCCCTGGAGGGGTTGCATGGGCAGAGAAATCAGGGGAACCAAAAGCAAGGACGGACTCTATAGGAGGAGATTCTGAATCCGAAGGGAGGTTTTTACCTCTCAGAGTATCGGGACCGACAAGGCAAATTTCAGAGAAAGGGAAAACTATGTGCAGGCTTCTACAGTAGCTAGCACATATGAAAAAGCGTCACTTTTGAGTGAAGACAGTGTGTCAGCAAACATTCCTGAGAACACAACATGAACCCCAGGAGGGGCATAATGACCACTGTACGCTTTTAACCCTAAGCTTTGAGAAGGGGAGAACACGGACAGTACAAGGGGGTTAATCATAACTTTACTGGTCTCTAAAGAGGGTATTTGGTAAGGAGTGTCTGGGAAACCAGAAATGACTGCAGATTCCACAACGTGGGGACTATGCGCTGAATCAGGGATCACCGCTCTCTGGGTGACAGGCTGGTACAGCGAAATACCCGGGAGGAGGAACTCCGCGACAAAGCTTAGGGAAAAACCTGGTCCCTGAATACATTTAACTGGAACCAGAACTTTAGCTGAAGTTTCAGGAGGCAAGGCAGCTGAAACTTGAGCTGAAGCAGGGGATTTATAGCAAAGAATTTCTAAGGACTCCGCAAGGTTAGGGGAACCCTTCAATGCAACCTCTGCTGTCGGACTGGGGAATCCATTGTCTGAGGCTAAAATGAAGGCATTAACTTGGAGGCAGTAAGAATTTACAGGGGTTAATGCAGATAGTACCTGAGAGTAGAACATAGAGAGTTTTTTCTCTGTAATAGGGGAGACAAGGGATTTCTCCTCTGGAGCTAGGGACGTGACCCTGGCTGGCAGAGAACAGGGAATTACCAAAGGGGACTCAAAGAGCTGCCCCACGGGGTTTAATACAGGAATGACCCTGGGGACAGAACTTAGAAATTCAAGCTTAGAATGTGGAGGTAGAAGGGATTCTTTCTCTGACGGGAAGAGCGCACAGGACTGCCTAGCAGGGGTTAAAGCAGAAAAAAGCTCAAGGGCTGGAATGAGAGATTCAGAATTAGAAAGAGAGAGTAAGGAAAGCTTACACTGTGAAGAGACCATAAGACCTAGGCAATACAGGTATTTGCAGTGGAAAACTCATAGGCCTGACTAGCAGGGGTTAAGACAGGGCTAAGCTCAAGTACAGAAGTTAGAGATTCAGAGCTAGAAATAGAGGGGAAAAGGAATGCTTTCTCGGATACTAGAGCCTTAGTGTTGGCTAGAGAAACATACGTAGACTCCAGGGGAAACTCACAGGGCTGATCGGCAGGGGTTAACGTAGACATATCAATGGGGTCAGAGTAACCGGGCGTACAATCTGGGCTAGGGACCGTGGCAGCTTCTACGTTAGGGAGCAGAGAGAGTGGGTCAGTTTGGTCATTTCCTGGAGAGGGAGATTCGTCCCCATGTTTAGCGACAGGACTGGCAGCACAGGGGGACTGCCAAGCGGCAGCGTAGCTGGCGAGGAGAGGGTCCTGTTCATTTATGCAAATTTCCAAAGTCAGGGAAAGTACACAGAGTGTGTTTTGGGCGTGAGCCAACATGAAGAGAGGGTCCTCTCGTACTACGAGAATGTCCAGTGATAAGGCCAGGGCATAGAGTGCATCTTGGGCGTAGGCCAGTCCCATAGGGTTCACATTATCCCAGGTTAAAGGGGAACCAGGGGAGCAAACACAAGCGGCCAGAGACTGTTTTAAGACCTTGAAGCAAATAGCCTTACTAATGAGATCGTAACGGCATCGGTGTTGCAAAGAGGTTAAACCTTCATACATATATACACCTTCAATACGAGGTAGTATTTCGCACAGATACTGGGACTGGTCTGAAGGCCGGGACAGGATTTAAGACAGAAACTTGCCAACCCTCACCACAGGGCGGTCCGAGTTTGTGGGGCCCAGCATACTGTCACGGTTGTGCTCGCCACAAACCTGGGTCGGACCGCGTGGCTGAGGTGGGGTTGTATAAGCACCGGCCTTAGACCACGCAGGCTGATCCGGATTCTAGCGCTCTACTCAGGCCCAACCATCAGTGTTATCCATCAGGGCTTCGCATCAGATCCATTCAAAATTAAAAGTGGCACCATTCAGGGGTGCCCATTATCTCCCCTCCTTTTCGCCCTTTGTATGGAGCCCTTAGCATCAAAAATACGTAGCAACCCAGATATTACCGGGCTTACTATCCATTCACAATCCCATAAAGTAGCCTTGTACGTGGACGATATTCTATTACTAATATCAAAACATCTGACCTCCCTCTCAAACTTGTTTTGACCTGTTAGAAAAATGTAATAACATTTCTGGCTTTAAGATTAATCAAGCCAAATCAGAGGCCCTAAACGTAAACCTCCCAAAAGAAGTAGAAAAATTGATGTCTCAATTTGAATTTTAATTGGCAGCAAAGAAGCATCAAATATCTGGACACCCACATCACTAATAATCCTAAGAGTATATATAACGCAAATTATCCCAAGCTGATTCGAACTCTGAAGAGTGATTTTAAAAAGTGGATGTCCCACAGAATCTCCTGGATACAGTAGGTAGGATACACAGCGTCAAAATGAACATCCTCCCGCGTATCCTTTACCTATTTCAGACGCTATCAGTGCCACTGAGACTGAACGGACTTATTCTTACTTCAGTCTGAAATCTCCAGCTTCATATGGGGAGGTAAAAAACCGAGAGTAAATAAGACAATTATGAAAAGATCCACCCGGACAGGAGGACTGGCGGTACCTTGTTTGCTCTCCTATTACTACGCAGCTCAATTATGCCAAATTATTCAATGGCAGTCTAACCCCTCATTGAAAAGATGGGTAGATCTGGAAAAAGGAGTTTGCTCCCCATTGGTGTTAAACGATCTCATTTGGTTGCCTAAAATAGCGTTAAAGACAGCAATCCTGCCGCTCACCTCAATGACCAACTCCCTGTTTGGAAGGCCACCAAATTTAGAAATTCTCTAACGACTAAAAACCAATTGATGACACCATTATGGGGAAATCCTGATTTTGCACCTGGAATGTCAGAGGGCGCCGCAGAAGGTTGGATGTTTTAAAGATCTGGAGGGTAATAACAAGATTAAACCATTTGAGCAACTTCGATTAAACAAAGAGATCCCGCAATCCGAATTTTTTAGATACCTCCAGCTAAGAGCATTTTATTACAAACATTCCCCCCATCCCCCATTGACTACATTTGAGAAGCTCTGTCTAGCAGGAGTAGACACTAAGGGACTCATATCGCAGATATATGGAGAAGTGGACGGTTCTTAGCACACACACCAACAAAAAACGACATATAGGACACAGTAGGAGACGGATCTAGAGGAACCACTAGAGGAGGAGGAATGGGTAGCTAAATATGAGGCGACAGCTAAAAGTTCGATTTGCGTCACGTTAAAAGAGAACGCATATAAAGTCCTAATGAGGTGGTATCTCCCCCCACTAAAATTATCAAGGTTTGTGCCAGGATACTCCCCGCTGTGCCCGCGACAGTGTGGAGAATCGGCCGACCTGCTTCACATGCTGTGGTCTTGTCCTTGGATAGCGCCACTTTGGGAAGGAATTAGAAATTGGATTCAGAGGATTTTCAACCTCACAATTCCCCCGGATCCGTGGCTGTTCCTTTTGAACAGACCACTACTGGGTCTATCTAAACCCACAAATAAATTAGTTGCACATTTTGCAACGGTGTCTAGATGCGAGATCGCAGCACGGTGGAAGCAATCTGAAATCCCAAATATCCCCACAATTTGGAACAGAATTTGGTACGTGTGTCAGATGGAAAAGTTAACAAGTCTGGCTAACGACACTGGCGTCAACTTTCTAAAAGTCTGGTTACCATGGTTGGCACAGACACACATCCCAGGGGTAGAGATTAACACAATTTGGTTTTGATAGTCAGAAATGCGTTTTCGGTTGACTGACGGGTTCCGGATTCCGACAGGATCAGGATATTTATAATAGTAGAGTACTGGACGGGCAATAGCAGAAACCAAAACAAAAAAACAAGAATAGGGGTTCAATCCTTACCCTGTCAGAGCAGGCCCAAGAACCGGTAGTCGCTCGAGAGGACGCGCGCGCCCATCCCCCCCTGCCTACCTTCCCCCACCTTCCCTGCCCCACTCCTTCCTGAGTTATTTTATTTTATCTTTATTTTGCAATATTTTATTGTCTTTTTGTGAGAACAACAAGACATACGAAGGATATGTGTGATAATGTTAATCATCAGATATTAGATATTATTATAGCCCATGACTTAAGAGAAATTGTCTATCTGATTGGATTTACCTGTTATGTATGTCTTTTCAATAAAAATTGAAGTTATAAAAAAATAAAAATAAATCAGACTTACCTTGGGGATGATCTCAGGACGAGCTGGTGGTTGCAAAGGGGGGGGAGGGGCAGGCGGTGTGTGTATCAGTTTAGAGCATGTTAAAGTTCATAAACGTGGTGGAGATAGATCCAGGACTCTTTATCTACGTGAAGCGTTCTGGATCTTCACCATTGATACACTAATACCAAAGGGTCTCATTACAGAATGGGACCTGAAGGTATTTCTGTGACCCCTACAGATTATTAATGGACATTATTGTTTTTCTTTATTCTTTTGCAATTGTTTTTTTTTTTCTTTCTTTATTTCTTTCTTTGTTCTTTTCATCTTTCGTTGCCTTTTTGTCTTCCTTTCCTCTCCCCCTTTCCCTCTCTCCTCCCATTTCCCTTCTTCCCCTTCCATCTTTCCCACCGCCCCCTCTTTTCTTCTTATGCTTTCTTTTCTCTTCTTTTTCTTTTATTTTCTTCTGTCTTTTTTGTTCTTTTTTCTCTTTTCTATTATTCATCACCTTATATTATTTCATCATTCATCATTATGTTGTTTTATGTTATCACATTATATAGTTAATTAACTAAATGATGATATATATATATTTCAATAATATTAACCTGTAGTCATGAAGTGGTTAATAAGGTCATACATACTATATAATGGATCTAAATGTAGTTGCGGCGATTAAATAGATTTTATGTTATTCTGTAGACATCGTGTTGGTATAGATTAAGGTACTATGAGAAATTTATTATGATATATGTATTAATTTTTCCTTTCTATGATATATTCAATGTGATTTTTTCATACGAGCCCTGTGTGTTGAAATTTGCATAAAAGTTATTTGATCAGGTGCAACACATTAGCCAACCATTAGAAGGGAGTTATAAATAACATCCTACCTTCATGTTTTGTTACACTCCTTGAGAAAGGGTGAACTCACCCGAAACGCGTGGGAGGAGGTCTTTTTGTTGTGTTTCAGTATCCGTTTTATGTAGATTTAATAAATTGATTTTACCTACCTGGTGAGTCTGTCATCTAACGGAGCAGCGCTGACATCGATCATCTCTACTCTTGTTTACATTTGGATCGTGGTCGTGCAGGAATTGCGTCATTCACCCTTTCAGGGAACACACGGCCGAGAGTAACAGAGGGGACGGACCATCGTGAGCTGCGTGAGCTCTATCCGTGGGCTGCTGTATCTGTGGCCGCTGGCCCAATATGGGAAGCGGGTCTGCAAGTGGCTCTCACCCCGTATCTCCAGAAGGTATTTTTCCCTATCCACATATTCTCTCATTTAGCTAGGCAGCTGTGGGAGTCACCCTAGAGTTGACAGACGGTCTCCTTGGATATCTGCATCTTCACACCGCCTGTACTCGGATCACTCCCTGATTTCATATATCAATCATCTCCACAGACTCACCAGTGTTCCAGCAGGTAAATTTAACCCTGGATTTTATTTTTTTGATGTGATACTTTTTCTTGACTTTTTTGTTCCTCTTACAGTATGGTTGCTGGACTCTACAATATATTTTCACTTATTCCAATTTTTGTCTTACCAACATGGATATGCCTACAGTGCCTTCACCAGAGTTAAATTCTCATTTTGCTTTTAATTGTTTTAATTTGGCAGCTAGTACTAAAATGGCTGAATCTTTGTTTGAAAAGGATACAAGAGACGACAGAGAAGCCCAATGCTACATCCAACATGACAGAAATACACAGTAAAATACTTATATATTCTCTTGAAATAGGGTCATTTAGTTTAACCCTTTGGCCAAAGCGTTGTAAGCTTGCGAGCCACGTCAAGGCAGACACCTGTTCGCAAGTCCTAACAATACCAGATAAAATACTAATATACCTCTATTAGGATTAAAATTCTCATTTACCTCTATTAGGAGGGAGAAAGACCACAGTGGGTCTATATCCAGCAGAATGAGGAACTTGCAAACTAGGGAAGTGGGGAGGGGCGGGCTTAAAACCTGGGAAGGAGGAGCCACTAACCTCCACCAGCTGGAACAGCTGAGAATGGGTTAACAAAACACAGAACCCCAGCAAGCTCTTTTTGGGAACCCTTGAGCCCCCACAAAATATATATATGTATATGTGTCAAAATGGAGTGCTATTGAGCGTGGCATATGTATACAACAGATGACAGAGAAGCCCAATGCTACATCCAACATGACAGAAATACACAGTAAAATACTGTGTATTTCTGTCATGTTGGATGTAGCATTGGGCTTCTCTGTCGTCTGTTGTATACATATGCCACGCTCAATAGCACTCCATTTTGACACATATACATATATATATTTTGTGGGGGCTCAGGGGTTCCCAAAAAGAGCTTGCTGGGGTTCTGTGTTTTGTTTGAAAAGGACTGTAACATTTTGTGTGAAGATACACAAGATCTTAAAGCGCAATTTTTTCGTTTAGAAAAATTTATATCCCTTGATTTAAGATTATGGTGGGACATTGTTACATTGGAGAATTATCAGATGAATAAGAGAATACCTTGAGGTCTCCGTATGACAAAAGCCCCATCTTTTGGATTTGAAACGCAAGAATTTGAGAAACAGTGGAACCAAATTTTGGACCAATGTTCCTTTAAATGAATAGAATTAATTATTCAGCACAAATCCAGAGAGAAAACTGTCGCACACAAAAATGTCACGGATCTTCAACGTCAACTGCAAGCCTTTGTACATATTGATAGGTTCAAAGATATGGACAAACTGTTAGCACAGAGAATTAAAAACTTAGAGAAAAGTATTATGCTGGCTAACAAGTAAAATATGAAAGAGATAAAATTGATTATCAGAAGAAGCAAATTTATCTCTGGCAGAAACCATACAATAATTAAACTAATTCTAATAAAAAGTCACAAAATACAAATTACAATGGCAACAAGAAATCCAATTCTAAAACTAAATCCATACTTAGGAAAAATTCCAAATCAGATACACATTCAGGGAAAAACACTGAGTCCGATGCTTCAGATTCTGAATATGTTCCTCCCAGTGTGTCTCTCAGGTGCCGACTCTGGGGCATCATCCAATGAAGAAATTCTTCTGCCAGCAAGGACACAGATGTATGCCATGAATATTTCTTCACACCCACAGTCAAAAACGACCTCGGAGGCGAAGAAGATCCAGGCATAAGCTGGTGGGTGGCCCCTGCAAAAAAAGATGAGGTACTGAAATTAGAAGACACTAACATTCTCAATATTTCTAAATACACACTGTCCCAATCTGAAATGAGTGTGTTAAATTTGGGACTTACATTCGCACCTGATAGTAACTTTGACCTATTTTCCACTATAGTGGACCTTCACCGGTTCACAAGGAAGCTATCACTTAAAAGATTCTTTAAACATAAGAACAGTTCAATGTCCATGCCTAACCTGGACGGATCCCAGACAACATCCAAGATACCTAATGTGAACACTACAATATCCAATGATGGCCAAGCAAGTCCAATTTTTGACATCAGGACACATTTTAACGTTTCGTGACAATTGTCACATACAGGACTTGATTGAGTTACTACAAGATCAACCTGATACAGGATATGATCCACAAACCTTTTTAGGTAGCCAATCATCAGGTCTTAGAAATAAATCTGTGTTTCATCCTATGTATTTCACTGGCCATGCGATCAATGTGTTTCAAACAGCGGTAGAACGGGATCTACTACTGCTCTCCCAAGGCATTACTACAACCACAAATGCTGTTTATAGCTCAAACAATCTGAACTTTACACAAAGACAAGCCATTAAATCGTTGAGAGAAAATCATTTAATTGTGGTTAAGAATGCTGATAAAGGGGGAGCAGTGGTGGTCCTAGATTACGCTTATTATGTTGATGAGGCTTTACGCCAACTTCAAGATACTAATTCTTATACTAAGCTATATATGGATCCAACTCAGGGTTTCTTATCAGAACTGTATGATTTATTAGATTTCGGCAGAATTCTTCAAGTATTGTCTGAACAAGAATATGAGTACCCTCATGTTACTCACCCAGTTTTACCCATATTCCATCACCTCCCTAAAGTTAACAAGTCCCTTTCTCACCCCCCAGGTAGAACCATTATTGCCAGCATTGGTTCACTGGGGGAGCACTTGTCCCAATATGTAAATCACTTTCTTCAACCCTTAGTCACTTCACTTCCCTCTTATTTGTTAGACACTTCACATGCCCTTTCCATTTTTTCTGATTTTTTCTGGTCACCTACCTATCTTTGGGTCACGCTAGACGTGTCTTCATTATACACTATCATTTCACATTCACATGGTCTCACAGCTGCACAACACTTTTTGGAATCTGATGCGACACTTGCTCCAGCACAGATCACCTTTTTGTTGGATGCCATTAGATTCCTCCTTACACATAATTACTTTACTGTATGTTTGATGGGGGTTTCTATCTCCAAACATGTGGGACGGCCATTGGGTCATAGTTTGCGCCTTCCTATGCCAACCTCTTTATGGGGTGGTGGGAACATACCCACGTGTTTGGAGATATGAACCCCTATCGACATCACATTATCACATATCACCGTTATATAGACGATCTAATTTTAGTTTGGTCTGGCACTGTTTCACAATTGCATGATTTTTTCACTTATCTCAACACTAACACTCTTAATTTATCATTCACACATCAATATCACCATCACCGCATACATTTCTTGGACTTGTGTCTTTATGTGGGCATGGACAATCATGTTTACACTAATATCTACCGTAAACCCAATTCAAGGAACACATTGTTACATTCTTCGAGTTCTCATAGCCCCAGTCTACTCAAAGGATTACCATATGGACAGTTCCTTCGTTTACGGAGGAACTGTTCGACAATGGAACATTTTGACAAAGGTGCTTATGACCTTATTAAGAGATTTGTGGATAGAGGCTATGACCTACGATTTGTACAATGGGCTTACATTAAAGCCAGGAATAGATCAAGAGCTGATCTTATTAATGCTGACCTTTCAATCTTTAGTCATGTGAAACAGGCTGATTATTCTACGTCTAAGGATAGTAATAAATGTGAACCTCCATATTTTATTACTAAATACAGCCGGCAGGCTAACAACATTAAGTCAATAATTAGGAAGCACTGGACCTTTCTTAAAACTGATGTACTTCTAAAGGATATGGTCTCTATAGACCCTAAATTTGTTTTTTAAAAAGCATACACATTGGGTAGAATGGTATCACCTACTGTAGCATGATTTCAGATAAGAATGAGCATAAAAATATGTTATTTTCAGACCTAAAGGGGTGTTTTACATGCGGGAAATGTAAAATATGTCAATATGTTCAAAAAAGTAAAAGTTTCACCAATACAGAACTTACCAAAGAATATAAATTTCTGTCATTTGTGACATGTAACACAGATCATGTTATTTACATGATGACTTGCGGATGCAATAAACGATATGTGGGTTTAACTACCCGCTTATTCAAAATAAGAATATTGGAACATATTAGACATATAAAAAGTTTAGATATTACACATCCCGTGTCTAATCACTTTAAGGAATGTCAATCTGGAAGTCTTAAAAATTTCAAATGTATCATTTTAGAGCATGTTAAAGTTCATAAACGCGGTGGAGATAGATTCAGGACTCTTTATCAACGTGAAGCGTTCTGTATCTTCACCATTGATACATTAATACCAAAGGGTCTCAATACAGAATGGGACCTGAAGGTATTTCTGTGATCCCTACAGATTATTAATGGACATTATTGTTTTTCTTTATTCTTTTGCAATTGTTCTTTTTTTCTTTCTTTATTTCTATCTTTGTTCTTTTCATCTTTCATTGCCTTTTTGTCTTCCTTTCCCCTCCCCCTTTCCCCCTCTCCTCCCCTTTCCCTTCTTCCCCTTCCCTCCTTCCCCCCCTGACCTGAAGGTATTTCTGTGATCCCTACAGATTATTAATGGACATTATTGTTTTTCTTTATTCTTTTGCAATTGTTCTTTTTTTCTTTCTTTATTTCTTTCTTTGTTCTTTTCATCTTTCGTTGCCTTTTTGTCTTCCTTTCCCCTCCCCCTTTCCCCCTCTCCTCCCCTTTCCCTTCTTCCCCTTCCCTCCTTCCCCCCCTGACCTGAAGGTATTTCTGTGATCCCTACAGATTATTAATGGACATTATTGTTTTTCTTTATTCTTTTGCAATTGTTCTTTTTTTCTTTCTTTATTTCTTTCTTTGTTCTTTTCATCTTTCGTTGCCTTTTTGTCTTCCTTTCCCCTCCTCTTTCCCCCTCTCCTCCCCTTTCCCTTCTTCCCCTTCCCTCCTTCCCCCCCCCCTCTTTGCTTCTTATTTTTTCTTTTCTCTTCTTTTTCATTTCTTTTCTTCTGTCTTTTTTGTTCTTTTTTCTCTTTTCTATTATTCATCACCTTATATTATTTCATCATTATGTTGTTTTATGTTATCACATTATATAGTTAATTAACTAAATGATGATATATATATATATATTTCAATAATATTAACCTGTAGTCATGAAGTGGTTAATAAGGTCATACATACTATATCAGGATCTAAATGTTGTGTTTTTTGTATGTATCAAATTATTTCTTAAAACTGTTTCCTTTTATATACAGTTAGTTGCGGCTATTAGATACATTTTATGTTATTCTGTAGACATTGTGTTGGTATAGATTAAGGTACTATGAGAAATTTATTATGATATATGTATTAATTTTTCCTTTCTATGATATATTCAATGTGATTTTTTCATACGAGCCCTGTGTGTTGAAATTTGCATAAAAGTTATTTGATCAGGTTCAACACATTAGCCAACCATTAGAAGGGAGTTACAAATAACAACCTCCCTTCATGTTTTGTTACACTCCATGAGAAAGGGCGAACTCGCCCGAAACACGTGGGAGGAGGTCTTTTTGTTGTGTTTCAGTATCCGTTTTATGTAGATTTAATAAATTGATTTTACCTACCTGGTGAGTCTGTCATCTAACGGAGCAGCGCTGACATCAATCATCTCTACTCCTGGGGGGGGGCGGTGGCTGGTGGTGGGTGGCGGTGGCGGGGGCCCGGCAGCAGGTCACAGCAGTTGCTGCTGGCCCTGCCCAGCTGCAGGCACCTGTCAGTCCCACAATGGCTGCTTGTGTGTGCGCCAGGCTTCCCTCTTGCGCCAGAAGCTTAGCCCAGCTAACGCGTTTTTTTTAATTTATTTTTCTTAACTGGCCCGGCCGGGGCCCCCTGACCCATGGGGCTAGGGACACTAACACCAGCAAACACCCCTGTTGGCAGCCCTGTGTGGGATTGTGTATGTGAGTATTTGTGTGATTGTGTGTGTGTGATTGTGTGTGTGTGTGATTGTGTGTGTGTGATTGTGTGTGTGTGATTTGAGTGCAGGGCCGCAAACAGGGGGGGGGACTTCCGGTGTTGGCGTCCTGGGCCACGTACGTCAGGAGCCCGGCCGCCCGGGCCTCCTGCGTGGCTGGGCCAGTTCATTTTAAAAAAAAAACGCTCTCTGACGGCAGCGCTGGAAGTCGGTTGAGCTTCCGGCGTGCCAGTGTGAGAGGGAGGCCCAGCGTGCACGTGAGTAGCCAGCGTGGGACACACAGGTGTCTGCAGGGGGCAGGGCTAGCGACAACTGCTGTGAGGTGTCTGCAGGGGGCAGGGCTAGCGACAACTTCTGTGATCTGCCACCGGGTCCCCCGCAGTCCCGCCAGCCGCTGGACCACTGCCAGCCACCACCACCCCCCCCCATTGTCAGCCACCGCCTCCCGCAGCACCACCAACAGCCAGGCCCCCACCTCTGCCCCCCCCAACAGCACCACCAGCCCCCAAAGTCACAGCCCACCGCAGCACTGCCCCCCCTGCAGCCACCGGCTCACTGCCCCCCCCCTGCCACAACCGGCACACTGCTCCCCCCCTGCAGCCACCGGCCTGACCTGAGATCATCCCCAAGGTAAGTCTGATTTTTATATGTATTGGGGGTGTATTTTATATATGTATTGGGGGTGTATTTTATATATGTATTGGGGGGGTTGGGGCATTTTGTAGATGTATTGGGGGGTTGGTGTATTTTTTAGATGTATTGGGGGGTTGGGATATATTTGTATATGTTTTGAGGGTTGAGGTATATTTGTATATGTATTGGGGGTTGGGGATGTATTTTTATATGTATTGGGGGGGTGAGGGTGTATTTTTATATGTATTTTTATATGTATTGGGTGATTGGGGGTGTATTTTTATATGTATTGGAGGGTTAAGTAAAAGTTGAGCGCTAAAATGTGTTTTTCCGTGGTACAGTAGTTGCGCTATGGGTTGGGTGGGTTGGGGGGGGGGGGTGCTGCTCCTTTCATTTGTCCTGGGCCCCATGATTTCTGTTGGCAGCCCTAATTGTGTGTTTGTGTGTCTGTCAAGTGAAACACAATATATGAACAACTTTAAAATAGTAAATTCTCCCATAATTTAAAGTAAATGTAAAGTAAATTCAGCATACAAACAGAAATTACAACTCCTCTCCATTTCAGCCTTCCCCCTTGCTCTTGTTTCTGCCCCTCTGCCTACTGTCACACCCCTTGTAGCAAGAGATGTCTCCCAAACTCAAATTACAACTTTCGCTTGGGCTGCGGAGATGGGAGATGTCATCCGTAGCCGTATCTGTACCCGGCACTATAAGCGCAGCCTAAGGGAGAATCACTGCGATAACCTTGTGATGGTGCTACCTGTTGTTTTACAGGAATGCCCTGAGTGTCCACCATTGGTAGTGGGGATGAACAGGACATGCTTTAGGGTTCTTTCTCAGTTCTTCACTCGGTGTTGCGCCTCCATTCCACACAGGCCTCAACAGAGCTGGGTGCAGTCCCTGCAGGAAAGCTCTCTTGTACTCCCCCTGATTAACTGTACTCTCAGGTAGGAGTATAAAAAACAGGAACAAAATGATCAGCACACAACAGGTACACTTGTATGGGTCCCTGGACAACACCCAGGGAGCTTGATACCCCAAGGTCTATCCCTAGCTCCCTTATTCCCTTGTGGAATAAGGTGTAATTGTCCTGAACTCTCTAGGAACACTATCAGTTACAGAACCACTAATTTCAGGCTCTCCAGACCCTTTTGTACCCAGGAAGAAGGTCTTGGGTCTGAGCCCCTGTAAGGGAGTAAAGAGTTAACTCCCTTCCTAGACTGCATGGGTGTCGGATTTCACACCTGAACAGGGAGGTGTGGACAATCAACTCCTGATGTAACAGGAATAAAAGACAGGAAGCTGTCAGAGACATTGAGCCTGCTTCCCTCCACAGAGGGAGAGAGAGGAAGTGAGAGGTCTCCCAGCCGGGGACAGTCTGGCTGTAATGGACCCTAGGACTGAAAGAAGCAGGCCTGAGGGTTCCAGCTGGGAATCACACCCAGGATAAACACAAGGACGGACAGATAATTGAAAACCCTTTATTTGTTCTGGACAGAGACTGTTACTTTTCTCCATATACCAGGTTAGTTGGCCAGCGCCGTTAGCTAGGGACATGCTGGTGTAGTTAGTTTCCCTAACAGGAATAGGATTTTATTTAATTAGTTTTGTGTTTTGCCTTAAAGGGGTATTAACCCCAATGTTTTGGTCGCTGTTTGGTGGCAAATAAACCACTATAGTTAAGTGGAACCCTCTGCCTATGCATCAATCTGCCATAGCCTACAGGCCGCTCCGTCACATATGGTGTCAGAAGTCGAATGTAGCGTCCCCAGAGGTCGGTAGAATAGTCGCATGCAGAGGATCACTGCGCTGGATAAAGCAACAAAATAAGGCTGCACAACAGACGATGACCCACAAGTGGTACTGATTCTGGAAGTAAGATGGCTACAGACGAGGACCCACGAGAGGTACTGCTTCTGGGAGTGAGGTCTGCACCACCAGGTGTGTGCAAAAAAAAATTGCGCTGAAACAGTTAATACAGACAGTGACTCACGAGCGGTTCTGATTCTGGAAGTAAAGGCTGTCACACCGCATAGGACTACCAGCTGTGAATGGAGTATATGCAGAAATGTTTGAAAGTTGATGCAAGACTGTGCTGAAGCAGGGAAACTTTTACATACGGTGACCGGCGCAAGGTACTGATTTTGGAAGAAAAAGGTGATTGCAAAGTTTTAATTGATATTTTGCTGAAGTCCAGGCTACACAGCGATGGCGAGGCACAACGGCAAGATGCCCCTAGTATTTATGGGATGTGAGGACCCAGGGCACTTGGAAGAGGCGTGTCCTTACGTGCTGGAGTATGAAGAGTACCGGCAACATGAGAAAGATTGTCTCCAATGACTGCGACAGCCAGCAATGTGTGGTGGGCAAGGAGAAAATGCAGAAGTTCCAAGCAAGGAAGATGAACACAGAACTGCTCATGCCTCAGAGCCTACCAAAACAAAGGAAAAAAGCGGAAAAAGAAAAGTTCGCAACTGACAGTGGAAGGTACAGAAAATCATTCCAAAGCGAGCCGAGATGTTCTGCAGCCTACAGGGACTGGCAGAATCCTTCTGGGAATGGCGAAGTATCCAGTGATGAAGGCGTGGATTGAAAAGGAGAAAAGGGAAAAGATGAGAAAAAAGTTGATGATTCATTGAACATGGTTAAAGATGCATTGCGAGTTGCCAAGCATGACTATGATCTCCTCCATGAACTGTTAGTTAAAGAGGTACGAGAAAAGGTGAGGCGGAGCATCTGCCTGATGAGGAAGTAACCGGGACCACTCAAATCACTTCAAACGCTTTAATGGCATGGAAAGCAACATTGACACACTCTTACACGTTTTGCACGGCTAACCGCGCTTTATCAAAGTGTACGCGGTTAGCCGCGTGAAACGCGTAAGAGTGTGCCAATGTTGCTTTCCATGCCATTAAAGCGTTTGTAGTGATTTGAGTGGTCCCGGTCTGTTACTTTCTCATCGGGCAGATGCTTTGCATCACCTTTTCGCGTATCCTGTGACCCACATCGGTAGGAGCACGCCGAGGCTGCCAGACGTCCCCCCGCAAAAAACAGTGAGTTTTCCTACAAGGATTTATTTTGGCCACTCAAATAAGATCTACCTCGAGTTAGAGGCTATTGGGTATTGCCAGATTACTGTGACGTTTCAAGGTCTAAGTGTTGATGGGGGACATTATGAACTGGCAGCTGTAGTGATTGTTGATTTAATTCACCGGCTATACACAGCTATATGATACCGGTACTTTCTGAGTTGCGCCACTAGGGGGCGTGGGGCTCCCTTCTCTTCTACTAGTTAAAGAGGTAGAAGCTAAGACTGAGCTACAGAGGGGTCTGTCCGCAGCGATTGCCAAGTGTGTAACTTTGGAGAAGACAAAGCGTCACTTGCAGAGCGAGTTCCAGGACATGAGGACTAACCTTGAGCGGTCAAATGCAGCTGCTTCCACCAGGGATGAGGTTCCAATGCAGCTGCTTCCACCAAGCAAAGGTTGAATTGGAAGTCTCTTAGAAGGAGATTCAACGTCTCACCGCAGGACTGAATTTATATGATTACACTCTTGAAGAGGTCGGGCAAACTCTAGATATACAGTGGAGAGAAATGGTGCTCAAGCACATGACCTCACATTAATAATGAAAGGACAAGAGGGCACTGGGAATTGCAATTAAGTAGTAGAAACCTATGAAAAGGGCTCCAATTACCCTGAAGGCAGGGGGTAAATGCACAAAAACACCCCCCCTTACCTCATTGGGATGGCCCCAGGCAAACGTACTCACACTAGTACCTCCAGTCCCTCTCTCCTTGGGCGTGCTGCTGAATCCAGTGAGGAAAGGTCCAATGTAGTGAAGCGTGCAGCGCACAGCCAGAAAGGCAAGAGTGGTCTGGCAAAAAATCTTTTATTAAATTAAGAGATCATAAAACAGAGGGTTGTGAAACCTTCGACGCGTTTTGTAACAATGCACTTTATCAAGAAGTGCCTATAACATAGATCAGGTACCTTTTATAGGGATCGTCTGCCGCTTTGGCGCCAAAAATCAGCGTGTGACATCACTTGAAATCTCCAAACACAACCGGAACACGCTGCGCACGCGCCATGCAGACCAACACCTAGCTGAGTCTCACTGTGAGACGCAAGCCTGAAAACGCCCCAGCTAGATGACACGCACCCAGAGGGGAAGTGAGCGGCGAACTCTCACAAGATGCGGCTCAAGCAAGTCTCACCTGCCTGCGCATGCGCAGACGTTGTACCAGTCAGGCATATTGATTAAATGCTCAATATCGCGAGATTAGGTCAACAGCCCATCCACCTCCCTATTTACTGCACAATATGCGCTATAGCATTGCTCAGCATTGGGACAAAGTGAGAAAGTGATCAATAATAAAAAATGTATCCAACTATTAAAATATGTATCCAACTACCCCAGATCAGTGACTCAAGAACTCTTCTCATGTGAAAACACAGACAAGAACACTCCTATGAGAAACACCACCTGGGGAGGGGATAACATAATGTAATGAGAGCATGTATTTGCACGGGGGAAAGGATTGGGACTAGTGGAGAGCCAAGTCAGGCAGACAATAACCTATATAGTCATACAGTGAGATATTAACAAACAACACAATAAACATTTAATTAAACTATATAGAGAAAATCTTTATAAACATATCCCTAAACCTATATTAAAAACAAATATAAACAACCCTCCTTTGAAGCAGAGGATATATTTCATAAGTATAGTTATTACACATAGAATCCAATTGATTAACCCTGGGAATTACTTACTCCTCACTTATATTTTAATTGCTCATATAAATGTTTCTTACAAATCTTTCATAAATGTTTCCTTAACTATTTGTTAGATATGAGCAATAATTAATTGTTAGCTGAATATGACCGTTGATTGATTTGTTAACAACATTCCATCACAATAACTTTCCAGAGAATCTAGGATTATTGGGGGCACGATGCTCTGAATAGACAAAAGGACGAATTGACAAATGACTCCTTGCGCAAATCATTACTATGTGTATACTTGGACCTCAGATGAACTACAGAACATACTTAGAACATCAATTTAAGTCAGCAATAAGTGGAAATTTTTCTTAGCAATAGTCAAGAAAATAATATTCCCCATGAATATCAAATTCTTTGTACATATACAGTTGTACATACATGTATGTCAATATATTGTTATTACAGAGTTAACATCCTCCAAGGACAGATGATCAGGTCAAGAAATGATTGATATTCCATTCAATATTCATTCCTTCTGGAAATCTCGTGTTCAGCATGAATATCCAGTAAGATTCCCTACAATCCAACCTCTTGACCTGATCTCCTCCCCTTTCTTTAGTCATAAGTCGTTCTATACCCATAAATGAAAAGTTTTCTATGCCCCCCTTAGCACATTCAGAAAAGTGTTTAGCAACTGGGTGCATTAAGTCTCCTTTCCTAATTAACCTACAATGCTCCTGCATCCTAATTTTCAGGGCCCTTGTAGTCCTTCCAACAGATCAGGTCAAGAGGTTGGATTGTAGGGAATCTTACTGGATCTTAGGTTGATTAAATCGGACCAAAAAATAGTTAGATTTATAGGCACGTTCAATAAACAATGGAAAGTTGCCAAGGAAGTTTAAAAAAAACATTGGCACATCCTAAGGGCCGACGAGGACCTACGTGACTCTATACCTCCCTATCCCTCCATGGTAAGCAGGCGGGCCAGGAATTTCAAAGATCACCTGGTCCACAGCCACCATACTGGAGGGGCACCAAGAGCTACATGGCTACCACAACGTGTAGAGGGCTCTTTTCAGTGTCAAAAATGCAAAGCCTGTCAACACATCACTGTGTCCAAAACTTTCAGCAATTTCAATGATTCTAAGCAATATCAGATACGGAATTTCATCAACTGTAACACCATGGGAGTGATCTACATGGGGGTCTGTACATGTGGCAAAAAATATGTGGGCAAGACACGCCGTAAATTCAAAACACGCATATTGGAACACATAGGATCCATACTCAATAAACTTGACACCCCTGTTGCTAACCATGTCAATAGGTATCAGAATGGTAACCTGAAAGCTATAAGCTTCATTGGAATAGATCATTTCCCCCCTGGATCCAGACGGGGGGATTGGGATACTGAACTTCTAAAAATAGAGTCCAGATGGTTTTATACTCTAGAAACATTGAATCCATCTGGGCTCAATGAGGGGTTTGTTTTTAGCCCCTTCATTTAAACCCCCCTCTGTTGTATATGTTTGCATTCATAATATCAAAACCCAATATAGCCTACCATCCTGCAGCATCCACATATTTCATTTTCACTTTGCTTTCATTTTGCCTAGGAATAAAACACAACAAAGTAATCCAGAATGTGCTTTTTATTTTGGTTGATATTTCATATTAACCAGGGACTGCCCACACCAGGGACATCCCTACAACCTTGTCATCATAGTGATTAACCATCATGAATATAATACCTGACTACAGTATGTGTTATCCCCATTCATGTGAGTCACTGTTTCATCCAATGACTTACAAATACATTTACCTTGCCATTGATACCCAGCCCTAATGCTTTATTCATGGATAAATCCTGTGAACTAAGCATAGGGACCAAGGGTCTGGCAAATTTGTGTTGCTAAAGTATCTGACCACTATATTGTGCATTATCAAAGTGGGACTTTTTGCCTGCTCAGATCCAGCAACTCAGGGGTTAACCACCACAGCCACATTAACTGTGACTATAAAAACTCTCACTAACCCACTGGGACCTCCCCCTATGAGTTACGTGCCCTGAAGAATGTGTACTCCTCCACACATGCGGGACGCCATCACTGTGACCGCAACATTTACTGATATTTACTCTAAGTTGCGGAGTCCTTGCTTTTTATACCATGCAACGATCCTGTATGCAGCAATTCAGCTTCGCAGGACCTCTCTATATAAGGGACCTCTATTTTATTCTGCTGTCATTATTTAGGCATGCCCTTGAGCACATCAGCATTGATATATTATGATCAGTGCTGATGTAGGGGACAGTGCATACAGAAGATAGTGTTCTGCCTCAATTAGGTTAATTTACCCTGTTGGTTCTGGATGTGCCCGATTAACACTGTACCTGGTGATCCTTTTATACCATATATGCATATATCATCTATTCCTTCTGTATACATCCTTGCTGTATAGTGCACACTCGGATCTACTCACGGGATCATTTATCAGCCGTGGATCCGCTTTTATTATCAGCTGGGAATTGTCGGGTGTTTGGCTGCAATATTTGGTTAATTAACGGCACAGCCACTCACTTACTTTGGGCTACGATGTTTGCTGCCATATACAGGGATATTACCTAACTACTGTATATACAAGGACACCATTCTCCTGTAGACACTAATTGCCTCCTTGATTTTTTACATATGACTTATACCCTCTTATGTAATTACTGCCTCTGCATACTTACCTTTCCGCAGCAGTGATTGTATCCTTATCCCTGCTTTCGGTATAGCAGCTGTGTGCTCCCACGGAGGGAGACACTCTCTGCTCTGCAGTGCCCAAAATCATGTGGACACTGCATACTTTGCCGGTTTTGTATCTTCCTATACTTTGAGGTGTATCTGCATTCAATAAACAATTGTAGCAGTCTCATTCCTCTATTGTAGCTCATAGCTACTGAGCTACATTTACCTAAGCTACATCAATTGATACTACTGGCTGCTGAGGCAGTAAATATACAGCAGTTCAATTACTGGCCCCTTATTCTATCACATTAGGCTGTAAATTTACAGCATGAGATTTTGATTATTTGTCAGATAATCTCCCATATGTATAATCAACAAAGCTGGTACAGCAATGTAATTTTGATCACAGTCACAGTCCATGCTGTTTGATCTAATTTTAAACCCCTTTATTTTATATTCATTGATGATAATAAAGATTATTTTTAATATTACCACAATACTTTAGCTGTGATTGAGTGCTCACCTACTAGGTTTCTTTTCTCTCGTGTATGCAAATCTATCCTACCTAGTGAGCACCTCACCTTGACTTCTCAACTGTGTGGGGCTACCCTCTTTTGTGTGTAGTTGCGATTTTTGGTCCCTGATTATCAATACATGGTCTGAGGGATCCATCCTTTTTCTTTACAAAGAAGAACCCCACACCTGCAGGAGACGAGGACTTCTGGATGAAACCCCTTTGCAGGTTCTCTTGGATGGCCTTGGTATCTGGAGGTAACAGTGTTTAAGAACATCCTCCCGGAAGCACTGAACCAGTTAAAAGGTCGATGGGACAGTCAAAAGACCTGTGCGGTAACAGCTCCTCGGATTAAGCATTGTTGAACACGTCCTGAAATTCCGAGTAGATTTTTGGCAGATGAGAAGTTAAGTGTTCAGGTACTGAAAACCCGCATAGGCCTTTGTACGGCACAGAGCAGTTCTGTAAGCAGTAAGAACGCCATTGAAAAGGCTGCTCTTCTGTCCAGTCAATCTGAGGGTTATGCAGTTGAAGCCATCGGTGTCACAGGATGACGTAGACGGCAGGAGAATGAATTACATCAAAATGGATCCTTTTGGTATGAACTTCTCATTTCTCCTGTCTGCAATTGAAAAGGGATAGTTTGATGAGAGATGAAGGTGGGTTGTAAGGGTCGACCGTCAATCACCTCTAGCCCTACCGGGTGACTTTTACGTTCCAATGGAATTTTATTTTTCTCCACGAACTCCTGGCCCCTGAAATTCCCACCTGACCCAGAGTCCAGAAAGGCCAGAGTGGTGGCCTTGAAGGTGTCACTGTCACGGTAGACCAGTTCTTACCAACACATTAAAACCGGGATTCTGGATTGAGCACAACAAGGAGGGCAAAATAAATAGTAATTTATTTATTTTCAGACAAACACACAAATCTTCACAAATGCACTGGATAAAACACTTACTGGGATGGGGAAACAAAATTAAATGCCTACGGAACGAATGACTTAACAACAAAGTCTCTTTACACCCCTGCACGCATGCAAGTGGGTGCGCGATTTGAGCCGTGCGACAATCCTGGGCTAGGGGTGCAACTTGCCACCCCTATATCTCCGCCAAAAGGAATAAGTTCGTAAAGTCCTTAGAGGATTCGTTCGGGAATCCTCAGATCAAACAAATTCTTGAAGAGGGGTGCAATTCTTCATTACAGTGTAGTTAACCCCATACACTGCGGAACCACTGATGCTGGAACTTGAATGTTTCTTGGTTGACTCAAGTGAATCTGAGATGGAACTGACTAGGATGGGGCTGCAGGCATGTTTATAGGGTTAAGGGTCCTATCTTTAACATACCTAGCCACTTCCCCCTTGGGAACAATTTTGCCCACCTATCCCCGACTTGCCAGGAGTTCCTAGAATGGGCAGAAGTTGCTTCCCGGTCTGCTAAGAGCATGTGCCAACTGGACAGCTATGCTGCTTAGCACAACGGGCCCAACCTCTTACCTGGTGAAAGTAAGTCTAGGGTTTGGCTACCAAGTGTGAAGTGCCCATACTTCACACCGGTCCCTGATACTTGGAAATAATCCAGCCACCCTAACACCTCGGGTCTCTGAGGCTTGTCAACTCCGGGCTTCTCTAGACACTGGGGCACCAACTTAGCAGGATGCCCTTTGAAGTACGGAGATGAAAAATCCCTCAGTTCATTCATCCATAATATATGGGCATGTTAATGGATTCATTTCCGGGCCGGCAGGAAAGGGTTCCTGCCTTTACATTTAAAACAGATGAACAAAGGAACATAGGGCACAACGGGTTTAGCAAATCAAACTCAATTATTGAGCCAACACGACGTTTCGACCATAATGGTCTTTATCAAGTTATATGCCATTGTCACTTGATAAAGACCATTATGGTCGAAACGTCGTGTTGGCTCAATAAATGAGTTTGATTTGCTAAACCCGTTGTGCCCTATGTTCCTTTGTTCATCTGTTCAGGACTGATTGCAGGCTTTCGTGCAAACACTGGAGCACCGGTAACTGTATCATTATTTTTCTTTTTGAGGTGTGCAGCATTTCTCTTATATTGTCTTTACATTTAAAACACCATGGAAATACAGTTTAATTTTTATATGTATGTTCTGTATGTGCAATAAATGTAAAACTCATATGTATGTTCATAGTACTTTGTTAACGAGCTGCACTACAAAAATTGGAGTGCTAGCTCTTTCCTAGCGCGAGTTATCCACGTAATTGAATGGGCTCTGTGATGTGCGTTGCGTTTTGACCTATAATCGTTCTGAGTTACAAGCCGGCATACAATGTATCTGTGCTGGCTTTGATCGGTAACCGCAGACGCACTTCTCCAATTCAATTTAAGTGGATAACAAGATGGCTGGATATATTGTAGCACTCAGGTACTTCAGCTAGACCGCAGACCACTTATTCAATTGACTTTGCGGTTTCAACGTCTCTGGTCTTGAAACTGATACTCATCTTCAATACAGCCACTTACTCGCAGGCACACTTACGCAATTAGCACTTGGCACAGCGCTATAAACTCCCCCTTGTGTTGCGAATACAGTTTGCACATTTCCCATTCATTTATAACACTGCAGCTAACTTCTAGGGCTGCAAAACAGGGACAATAAACATAGTGTCAGGGAAAACATGGCATTATGGTGACCATACAATTTAACCCCTTCATTCCCAACAAGGTTTAGGGTTAACCAGCCGGGCATAATACCTTTATTATTGGCCTGGTTAACTCTTCACCGCCACAGTCACCAGTTAAGGTGATAGGTATCAAAAGCTTGGTTGGCATCTTGGGAGGTGAAGTAGATAATGTTCCCAGTGTGATCCTCCCGGCACTCACTGGGGACTTGGCATTTCATGACTTCTGGAGGCAGGCAATTACGGTACCGACACACTTTATTCGAGTGTGGTCGGTACCGCAAGCCGGGAAATCTCCCGGCTTGCTAGTGGCCGCCCCTCGGCGTGCCGCGCGTCATAGACGCGCGGTCACGCGTCTTCGGGAGCGTGCGCCCCCTGCATGCGCGTCCAGGGGCTCCCCGAGGGAGCCCTGGTGTCCCGCGATCGCGGGACGGCGGCAGGGGGTTCCGGGGGACCCGGCGGACCCGGCAGCGGTAGGGAGAGCGCCCCGATCGGAGGGCGCTCTTCCGCTGCTTCGGCGCGCACCCGTCACTCTCGGGCGCGCGCCAGGCTACTGCTGCGGCAGAGAACGGGCAAATGCTCGAATAAACTCTGCCGCAGCAGTACCTGGTATCCAAAAGCCAAAAGCTAAGTTTCTTGGATCCTAATATAAAGATCAGGGCTAACCAAAACGGGCTTAACCTTTGAGAGCCTGACAACCCGCTTCCGTCACATTTGTCATGTTTACCCTTTCACCCAAAGCCTCTCTCAAATCATGATCTGTCATTAAGACTGCCGATTGTTCGTGCCCACAAAACTGATCTGGATTTGATTATGGTTTTTGCTTTTGGGCTGTAATAGGTATTCCCTTGGCACTTTTACACTCTTTTGGTGTCTCTTATTAATGCAGGTATGGCTATAACCTTGTTTACGTTAACGTTGTTTCATCTCATCTGCTCTCTCCAAAAAGGTCTCTGGTGCTGACACATTGTGTCTTAACCTGAGGAACTCATTAGTTGGAATACTAATAACCTGGTGAGTCAGATGGAAACTAGTGGCATGGAGTAGTGAGTTGGTGGCAGTCTCTTTGCAGAAAATATCTGTGTAAAGGCTACCATCATGATTTATACTAATTTTTAGATCTAAAAATTCTACTTGACTGAAGCTGAACTGAAAAGTGAGTTTGATATTCAGCTCGTTATTGAGGACATCGACGAACTCTGTAAACCCCCGGGAGAATCCTGCCATTGGCTGAGGATATTGTCAATATACCTCAACCACAACAAAATGGCCTGCGTGTATGTCTGGTTTTGCTTAGAGAATACCACCTCTTTTTCCCACCATCCCAGAAATAAGTTGGCATAAGAGGGTGCGCAGGTTGCCTCCATAGCTGTGCCTCTCTTTTGCAGAAAATACTTAGGAACCTATTCTATAAGCCTTCACAAAAAAAATTGCTGGGCCATTTAAATCGCCTGTTTTTTGAGCACTGCTATCATGGTATTCAGAAAGCTCGATTACGTGTGATAGCAAAATTTCTAAAATGGACGAGTAGCCTGCCATGTGAAGGTTGCCTCTATGAAAAGGTCTTCCCAGGAGATTTCTTTCAGCTGCAGAGATAGCTGCTCAGAGAAAGGTGGACCCTACAGGTGTCTGTGGGCCCTTGGGTGGTCCCCATGTGTGGCTGGGGGCCCTCAAGTGGTCCTCGTGGGTGTCTGTGGGCCCTCAGGTGGTCCCTGTAGGTGTCTGGGCCCTCGGGTAGTCCATGAAGGTTTCCAGGGGTCCTCAGATGGTCCACATGGGTGACTGGGAGCCCTTGTTTGGTTCCCGCAGGTCCCCGCTGGCATGTGGTATCAATCCTGTGGCTCAATTTTTTTTTGCAATACATTGAAATAAATATACCCCCCTCCCCCAACATATAAAGAACTGTAATGGGCAAAATATCTATTATCCAGATATGGATAATAGCTAATTTGCCCATTATAAAATTAAACATTAGCCAGCCAGCATAAAGTATATTACATTTTCTATTTACCCCTGCCATCATGAGGGCGTCCTCATCAGCATATTCCAGGTCCATGTCCTCCCTTGCCAGAAAGAATACAATCTAATGGCCCCTAACCCCTTAATCATCTTAGCGGTTAATAACCACTATAGTAATTAAGGGGTTAACCCACCCTCCCCGGCTACCCACAGTGGAGGCCTAACCACCTACCCCGTGCCCACTATACCCACCCTGTACCCATTGATTGGCATAGTGGTATATCATACACATATAATATGGACATGATAAGCCACTATAGCAGTCAATGGCCACCCTAATAAAAAAGCAGGAAGGCCAAAAATACACAATAATAAAAGATACACACAAGCACCTAAAAACTCAAATTCAAGAAATAAAAACACTTGCCAACCAATTAAATAAATAAATACAAGCACTAGCCAACCAATTAATAAATAAAAGCACTAGCCAACCAATCAAAAAAAATCTTCTTTCTTTTATCTTCTACCACCTTATTCTTTCATCATTGTATTCATCTGTCATTATTTTTATCTTTTCTTTAATCTTTTATCTTCATCTGTCAATCCAAAACCCAATGGTAAATCCAAAACAGGATGTTCTCTCGTCAGCTTCTTGAGGTAAAATTAGACGCAAAGGCCTTACAGCATATAGGGCCTGTGGCATCACATTTTATAGTCAGATGGTACAGCTCCAATCCGATTGGACGCTGTATCATGTGCCCGCTTATTTTTTGTTTTTTAAGGATGTGATGTCATCCCCAAGGGAGGCATGTCACATCCTTAAAACAACATTGCTATATCACATGGTATTAGAGACAATGGGATTGAAGACAATCCTATTGGTTGCTGTATCATGTGATACTGTAGGTTACATTAGTTCAAAAGGATGTGACATCACTCCCAGGATTTTTGGCGAAAATCCCAATTCTAGAGCCGCTATTAGCCACAATAGGAGTTGATAACCTAATTGCGGCTATTAGAATTTCACGACTTTCAGAATCTGCCGATACGTGGCTTATCGCTGCTCACCGGCGATTTTTTTATGACGGCTGAAATTTTTGGCGATTCATGCCTTTATCACTCACTAATCGAGGCTTACTCTATAGCAGTAGGAATTTTGGCTGATAAGTGGCTTATGGAGGCTTAAAGAATAGGCCCCTTGTTCTTGAATACAAAATAATTATGTGTCAGAATGAATTGCAAAAGGTCCATAATCACTTTAAACAAATTGTTGGAAAGATTCTGCACGGATAAATAAAATTTGATTAATGCTCGTGTATAGAGACTCCACATCACAAGTTGCAATGGTAGTATCATTGTCGACTGCGATGTGCTCCAACCGAGATAACACATCAATTGTGTCTCTTATATATGATGGAAGTGTTTCTACTGAGGGGCGCAGGAAAGAGTCTATAAAACAACCAATGGGCTCACACAGCCCCCCTAAGCCCGAGACTATAGGTCTTCCTGGGGGTTGGGAGAGGTTCATGTGTATCTTTGGAAGCAAACAAAAGGTAGGTACCACCAGACATCTAGAGACTAATGCCTCAATGTTATGCCGAGTCAATGTTCCATCTGCAGCAGCTCTCTGCAGCAGGAGACACAATTCAATCTTGAACCTGATGGTCGCATCACAGGTTAGCTCAGAGTAACAGCAGGGGTCCCCAGGTTGTTTATGGAATTCTCTCTCATACATGTCCTTTGGCCAAATCACAATGTTACCTCCCTTATCTGAAGGTTTGATTTCAACTTCCGTCATTTTGCGGAGATCAGTAAGTGCATTCCATTCCGACTTCTTAAGATTACTAGTTCCAGGGAGAATTGGTAATTTATTAATTCCTTCTGTGACAAACTTTGCAAAGACCTCCACCTGAGAGCAGGTCTGCCAAGGTGGACAGAAGATCGATTTAGGTTTGAAACCTAATAAGATCTTCGTTTCATTAGTCTGCCCCCCTTGATCGTCAAAGAGGGAATCAAGATAGCGAGATCTTCTTTTGTATTCCATTGTATCATGGATTGATGGTTAGCTTCTGGATCCATAGTCCTAGAAAAATGTTTGAGAAGAAGGAGCTTTCTACAGAACAAGTTCAGATCCTTGATCCATTCAAAGTGATTCATGTGAAGTGAGGGTGAAAAGGAAAGACCACGTCTCAAAACATTAATTTGGTCTACAGTCTACAGTCTACAGAACGATATCTAAGAGATTCACTATTGAAAGTTTGTTCTCCATATCTTGGGGATTTGTTGTCTTAATGCCTTGTAGTCACATTTTTCTCGATCCCTTAGTTGCCTTGATTCCCCTTGTGGTGGGAAGGGGTTAACCAGGCTTATAATAAAGGTGAGGCCCACTTGGTTACCTCTGACCCATGTTTTGGGGTCCTAGAGTGTCAGCTCTTGGGCCCGGGCATTGTGTATGCATTACTTTGACTGTGCAAAATATGAGAAAACTGCAATTTTTGTGTTTTACCCTTTTCCAGAGGTGCTGGGACCGGGAGATTTTCATGAGGTAAGTTTCAGGGTGGGTTTGCTGGAGAAAAGTTGTTACAGATTGTGGCTATGTATCAGGGTTCTCAAGTTATGAGTTACCCCAGTAATGTATCTAGGAATCAAGAGAGCTCATCGGATACATAGAAGCCCAGGGCTCCCGGCAGACCCATCCTGAAAACGTGGAGGATCCAATCGCACCCATCCTGAAAACATTCTTGCGACTCACCACTAGGACTCACCACTGTGCTTCAGCACAGAACAGGAAAAGGTAAAAATGAGACACAGAGTTACCGGGTATAGAGGAAATTTGTTTTATTAACATGGGGACACAAGAAGTTAATGAATCCCCACACTCTGAATCCAGGATAGGGGTTCAGGGGGGAAATCATATCATGTCTTAAAGGTATGAATTATGGTAGCTCCCGCTCAGGATAAAGTGGAGAGTGTATTGGGGGTTAAGGAAAATGTTTAATTCATGTTAGAATAAAACTGTGTTAGTTAGGTTTTAAAGTACAGGTTATTGAAATCAGTATAGTTTTAAGCAACAGCGTTTTAAGATATGATTAATCTTTAAGCATTAAATCAGGCAGGATCTTTAGTCTGCAAGTCTCTTTGGTGGCTTATGACTAATAGTTCAAAGAGATATTTGTCCTAGAAGTGCGATCTGTTTATCAGCAGGAAAGGCTAAGTGGGCCCCAGTATTCGCAGCTTCAAAGGGTTCCTTCAAACGACAGGAACTAGAGGTGTTAAACCTTGTGTTCACAGGCAGGAGTGAGGTAGACTGAGTGGCATTCATTAAGGAAGCAAGATGCTATAGGGATATGGCCAGGGGCGTGACTACAGAAGAGATCAACCTGAGTGACCTTATTAAATATGAGAATATCATGAGACCTCTTCTGCGGAATATGATAAAAAAGACATGGGTGTATCGGTGGGACCAAGTCGCACATGATGGTTATAGACACGTGAGGTCTAGCAGGTCCTAAGAGACAGATATAAATATTTCCCTTAATTTTAGGATGACTCGGTTATGTTTAGTATCATTGGGACCGGCATGCATGCCAGAATGTATTAATATGTCTCACATGTCAGGAAGTACTATAGAACTGAAGTTATGAGAACATTAAGATATGAAAAGCTGTTTTTAAACGTCCTTTGGGGGAGGAGTTTTACTCTGTGGTAAAACTGCCAATCTCACCACTGATTTACAACAGGGATGCATTATGTCTCCAGGGAAGTAGGCTTGGCTAGATATGCTAAGCGGCTGAAATGCAAAGTTGGCACATGCTCTGTCACTTTTCTGAAGCCAGGAGCAAGGAGTTATCCACCTGGCAAAGCATGTGAGTGGCCAGGTATAATATTCCCACGTAGTGATTCGCTACAGACTGACAGGATGAACTTTTGCAAGTTGCGCACCTAGCCAAGGACTGTCGCATGGCTTACATTGCGCACCCACTTGCATGCGTGCAGGGGTGCCCAGAGACTTAGTTTCATTCCCTGGGCATTTTATTTTGTTTCCCCATAACAGCAAGTGTACAGTGGCGGCCGCCTTTACTCTAAAGCGGCTGCCACCGTGGGAATTTTTAACCCGCGGACGGCGCGCGGCTCTTTTCGGTCGGTTTCCCGCGCCTCGGGCGCTTTCAATGATAAGCGCCATTAGCACTTATCTGTTGAAGCGGCCGCCGCGCAGGAAACTCCGTTCAAATCGGAGAAAAGCCCCACATTTATCCCAGCAAACTTTAGAATAAAGCTGGCCAGGACAGTATATTGACTGTAATTGTGAAGTATTGTGTGTTTGTCTTAAAGGGAAATAAATTACAATTTATTTTACTCATCTTGTATGCTCAGTCCAGAATCCCGGTATTAAGTTTTTGGTAAGCACTGGTCTACCGTGACACCCCTCCTCATTCTCCTCCTCAATTTTTAGTTTTTTTGCCTCTCTCTAAAAAAATTTGCTCTCTGTTGAATCTGGTCACGTCGAGTTTCAACGTCTGAGGAGTCCGGGTCTGACATAGTTACCCCTGATGACACAGTAGGAGAAGTGTCTCGTTGTTTTGTAGGTTTTTTGTTCAACTTTTCCCCTTTACTCTACTTATAAATCGATCCTTTTTTAAAGTCTTCTAGATCCCTAGCAAATTAATAATTTTTGAAAGCAATATTTTCTGTCTCATATTTTTCCAAATCTGTTTCAATTTTTTTAAAGAAATTGAGTCTGAAGCTTCCAAATCCTTCTCAATTGTATCTATTCTTTTAGTCACTTCCACAAGCATACATTCATCATGTGTGATGAATATGCTCATTAGTTCAAAAGAGCCGATGTTCAAAGCCTCTTCCCATTTTTGTTTTAATGTACAGTAATGCCTAAAAAGTTAAAGGATGGGAAAGTTTGAAGGCGGGGCTCCCTGGGAATAAGTTTGTGTTGTATATATTTATCTTATGCCATTTTATTCCAGCAGGATTTCGGTCTCTTTTGTATTAGATATTTTAATGTCTTAATACTTTCCCCACTCTTTGTAGCCTGGGTGCCCAAAGGGGAAGCAGTCTTAACTGTTGTAATAGAAAATGCTTCATTAGTGCTAGTTAAACGTCGCTCCTCATGTGTTCAAAACTCCATTAAAATATGTGCTTAACGGTGGAGCAGGTACTGTATCAGAGAAACTGCAATGCAGAATATATAATCACAAGAAAAAAGAGGAGTTGATACCACATGCACACCTGAGAACAATTAAGGTACCCAAATAAAACCGGTATATAAATATAGAGTAATAAATGCCGGCGGTGCTCCAGAGAAAATGTAATATGTAAAACAAAAAAAGAGAAAGAATCACTCAGGAGCACATGGGTTCACCAAGTTATCATGAAAAATTTATTAGATACACATATAATAAAAACAAGTGAGAAAGGGGTTAAAAAAACTCCTTGACACCCTGCACGACTCCTCTAATAATATGCAGTGATGAACTGTTACCATGACCATGTTTGGCCGGAGATATTAGGAAGTATGATAATGTATCACATGAGAAAGCCTTATGGTAGTAAGGGGTCAGGGGAGAGGAAAAAGGGTGAGAAGGGAAAGGGTCAATAATCATGAAGTCCAAATACAGATCGTGAGTATGTCACAATGCTACTGTGAAAAACTCCCACCTGACTGGAGGGAGAAAACATGTAGCTATCTTCTGGGTAAAAGTGTGCAGGAGCACCTATTGCACCCCTACAACGTTGGAAAAAAAAACTCCCAATATGAACTCTTCACATGTGATGTGCTGATATGACAATGACAAATTGTAGAATAGCAATTGACATCATACTGTGGCATACAAGTGTAGCAATCGCTTATGCAATCTGAAAGTCCAGGCAGATAGCACAGTATAATGATCTGCATAATATTGCTTCAGTAACTCATAAGTCCATCAATCAATAGAACATGAATCCGAAATCGGATAAGAGGATATAAATATGTGCTCTCCGAGGGGAGAGAGTCAGTTTGTCTGGCAGGGAACTCCCACTCCTACGCGTTTCGACCAGCGTCTTCTTCTGGGGGTAGTGACATATAAGGAGCAACACGTAGCTTTTAAAGACTATCATTGGCATCAAAAGCAGTTTCTCCTAATTTCTTAGAGATTTCAGCTGCACGAATCACCCCTCCCAGCTGATACTTGAGCCGATATAGGGCTTGATGCAGTAAGCGCCGAAAAAGCACTCTCTGCAGGGGTTTGAACTTGGCATGTTTTTTGCGTGTTGCCCTCGCAGTATGCATGAAGGCCTGAATCCCTACTGAATGCAGGAAGGCCCGAATCCCTCCCGAATCCCTATGAGAGCAACATTTGATATCATGCCGAGTTGCCGGTGGCGAAACAGTATGCCTGCCATAACACGCCGAAAAGCCCTCCCCTGCCGAGATCTGTCTGCAGCAGACAGAGATTTTCCTCTCTCTGAACAAACATCGGCCACAAATACATATTTATTAAAAAAATGTTTAATTCATAGTGTACATGTGCAGGGGGTCTCCGGAGCTGAACCGCGTTGGTTTCAGGTCCGGGGACCCCCTGCTTCCTGAGATACAGGCCCCGTTATGAGGTGCCGATATCCCTCTGCATTTAAATGTCCCGATCACGTGACTGCGGGATGTAAACAAAGCAGAGGGTTACCGGCACCCCATAATGGGGCCTGTATCTCTGGAAGCAGGGGGTCTCTGGACCTAAAACCAAAGCGGTTCATCTCCAGAGACTGCACATCTACACTATGAGAAAAACACACATATCAATAAACAATAATTCATTACCGTAGCGGATAGCCGCTATGTTAATGAAGCAGCATTAATATATTTTTAATAATAGTGTACGGAGAAGGGGGTCTCCTGAGCTGAACCGCATTGATTTCTGGCTCAGAGACCCCATGCTTCCCGAGTTACAGGCCCCAGTATGGGGCATCGGGTGCTAGTGTCGCCGCCCTTTTTATAGCGTCCAAAACGCGACGTGGCTGCTATAAAGATGGCGGCAACACTGGCACCCGGTGCTTCAAACCGGGGCCTGTAACTCGGGAAGCAGGGGGTCCCTGAGCCAGAAATCAATGCGGTTCAGCTCAGGAGATCCCTGTTCCCTCACAATATTATTAAAAATACATTAATGCTGCTTCATTACCTTAGCGGCTCTCCACTAAGGCAATGAAGGGGTTAAGGCATAATACATGTTTATTGTGGACAATTGCCCCTAATAAACATTGCAATATACAACACACACACCCTGTGCCCCCAACAACCCCTATACCCCCTAACATATAGTACATATATCTAATTTTTGGAATACACAGCAATGATACTATAGGCCGGCGGTGGTCCTCGGGTGTTCCCCGCAAGTGTCCCCGCTTGCCTGCAGTACCAATTCTGTGCCCCCAAAAAATAATTTAAAAACACATAAATACTTATAAATAAATACACCCCCTCCCCCCAACTCATACAGTGTGTTAATGGGAAAAATGACTATTATCCACATATGGATAATAGTGCATTTGCCCATTTAAAATACATAAAGCAGAATAAATAAAATAAATGCATATTGCACTCACCCTTGCCCGGCTGCCACGATGAAGGCCATCCTCATTTTCATCACCGTCCATGCCCCTCTCCGATGCTGCAAAACATACACAAGAATAAAAAGAGCCAATGTAATGTCCCCTAACCCCTTATTCACCTTAGCAGTTATTAACCACTATAGTAATTAAGGGGTTAACCCACCCCCACCACTCACCGGGAGGCCTAAACACCCTCCCCACTAACCACCCATGAGGCATTACCACCCTCACCCACCACCCACCACCCACTCAGGAGGCCTACCCACCCTTGTTTGGGGACAATACCCCCTTCCACCACCCCCGCTACCCACAATAAACATCACGATATTTAATAAGCAATACATAACCCACCCACCCACTGTGCCCCCCCATAAATACATGATTTATGGTCCCGACGGGTGTCCGCAGGCCCCACAGTGTACCAGTACTCCAGGGTCTGGAGGCCTCCGGGTGGTCCCCGCCAGGCGCTGTGGGCCTCCAGGTGGTCCCCGCGGGTCACCATGGGCCCCAAATGGGGTCTCTACGGGTGGGTCTCTATGGGTGGGGTCTCTACGGTGTGGGTCTCTATGGGTGGGTCAGCCCCACAGGTGTCTAATGGTCCTCAGACACCAATATACAAATAAAAGGTTAAGGATTACACATACATGCAGAAATAAAAACATGTGACTCCCTTTGGATGATGTCACAGCCTTTCTCCCCCAAACATCTGTCATATGTCTACTACAGCTAATCAGATAGGGGATTCAGTTCCCACAATCTGATTGGCTCTAGTCCCATGTGCAAATGAAGCACAACCATTCTGATTGGCTGATTTCATTCCCTTTAAATGACGTTATCATTTTTTTTTGGCTAATTCACATGGTTTTCACGGGCCAATCAGGACCTTGGAAACCATATGATGAAAATGTGGCGTCATAGGCCTATAAAAGCCTATGTCATCTCATTTTTCAGCCATACGCCGTGGAGGGAGGACCACCCCTCCCAAGAAGAGGACCAGGGCGTGGTGGAAGAAGACCCAAGAAGACCACAGAAGACCCCAGAAGACCCAGGAGAAGGAAAAGAATACCCCAAAGACCCCAAGACTGACAGTATAGATTACAAATAGAAGAAAGAAGACACACACACTTAGATTATTATGGTTTTTTATTTTATGGTTACCTGGTTCCTGTGCGTGGATTGGTTCAAGATCATGCGGTTCCCCGGGAGTCGGTGTGTGGGCCATCTAATGGTAAGTAAACAAAAGAAATGTATTTTATTTTACTTTTAAAGGTTTCTGAAAAAAAAATTTATGTGATTTTTGTTATGTCCATTTATTGGCCCTGCATTTACATGTATGTCCCTATGGATATACATACAGGGACACTGAATGGTTGTATTGTAATTTTTGATGTGTTTTATGCTCATTTATTGCCCCTGTATGTATGTATGTATGTATGTATGTATGTATGTATGTATGTATGTATGTACAGTACCGACACACTTTATTCGAGTGTGGTCGGTACCGCAAGCCGGGAAATCTCCCGGCTTGCTAGTGGCCGCCCCTCGGCGTGCCGCGTGTCATAGACGCGCGGTCACGCGTCTTCGGGAGCGTGCGCCCCCTGCACGCGCGTCCAGGGGCTCCCCGAGGGAGCCCTGGTGTCCCGCGATCGCGGGACGGCGGCAGGGGGTTCCGGGGGACCCGGCGGACCCGGCAGCGGTAGGGAGAGCGCCCCGATCGGAGGGCGCTCTTCCGCTGCTTCGGCGCGCGCCCGTCACTCTCGGGCGCGCGCCAGGCTACTGCTGCGGCAGAGAACGGGCAAATGCTCGAATAAACTCTGCCGCAGCAGTATGTATGTATGTATGTATGTAAATCTATATGGCTAGACATTCAGGGATAATAAATGATTGTTGTGCAAATGTTTCATTAGGTTCTTTTGATGTTTTTAAAATGTATTTTGCAGCTTTCTTTAGAAATTGGTGTGTGTAATGTAATTTTTATTTAGTTACATGTAATTATTCATGGTCTTTGAAATAGTTTATTTCAGGAGCTTGCTTTTTAATATTGGCTTATTTTTGGTAGTTAGACTTTGTATGATGGTGGTTACTTTGAAGTTGTAATTTTTTCACAATGGATTGGTTTTAGGAATTGAATAGTGAATTGTGTAATTGATTTGGATTTGATTGCAATTGATTTTTTATTTGATTAATTGATTGATGGTAAAAAAAATGTGTTTACTTGCTTAGATTTTATGTGATTGTTTAGATGGCATTGTATCTTGTTGGTAACTGTTCATTTTATTTTGAACATTGATTTGGCATAGTGTTACATGATGCACAGATTAATTGCATCATGTACACACTAAAATGCAATTGTTTGATTGTCATTTGGTATATATTTATTTGTCTAGGTGCTGTTTTGTTGGGAGATGAGATATAATTTATTCTGCAATGTGCTTGTTTAATTTTCAGATGCAATGTGCTGTTTTTAAGATTGAGATTTCATGTTTTTATTTCTGCATACCCTGTATTTGTATAATCCTTAACCATTTATTTGTATATTGGTGTTATACATATATACACACAGCCGCGGCCGCTTTAATTTTAACACTTCTCGCGCTTGACCGTGTTAATGCAAAATGAATGCCATATTCATGCCGCATTCATGCCAGCCGTCACCCGCGCTTGATCTGTTTAATGATAAAGGTTCGGATTTTATTGGTTGCAATTCTTCACGTATCCGCCAGGTGGCAGATATTCATGAATTGTAATTAATTCTAACGTACATGCGCTTCAGTAATGTGTCGACTTGCAGGTGTTTAAAAAACACCCCAGTGGTCCATTGTGAATTGACCTTGGTACTGAAGAAGTTACAACACTGAATCAATTTAGGCGTTAAAAACTTAATGCAAAGTGTCTGGTGTTCTATTGTCCAGAGAGGTCTTGAGATGAGTACACCACTGCAGTCCGTGTTCAAAAAACCCGACATAACGTACGTTTATTTAATATGGTCAATAATTAGTGCAGCAGATGATAAGATGGCCACAGTTGGTCAAATTTATAAATATTTTATCGAAAATTATGACTTTTCCAAATTTCCACCAGATGCTCGTGTGTGGAAGTGTGCAATAAGGAAAAAGTTATGTATCGATCCGTGTTTTGTTCATATTGATCCCCACCCGAGGTTATAGGAGAGTATTGGTGTGTTGCGCCTGAATTTTCCAGTATCTTTTATGATGGAGACTTCACAATGCGAAAGGTCATGGTAAAACCAACTAAGAATCGTCATTCCCAGGCAAGCAATGCGCCAGCACCGTCTTCCAATAACGTTCTGACCATCAGTGATAAGCTGGTTACCGGCAACCCTTGCTGTCTGTCCCTGCCTGTATACCTGCAGCCTGAGCAGGATTTCACGTACAGATACCAGCAAGCTTGCATGTACCTAAATGATTTCCAGCTTCATCAGCTGTCAACTACAGGTGTAGCAGGCCCACTGTCACCTGTCAACTACTGCTGCGGCCGAGTTTATTCGAGCATTTGCCCGTTCTAGGCCGCAGCAGTAACCTGGCGCGCGCCAGAGGGTGCCGGGCGCGCGCCGAAGACACGGTGGAGCGCCCTCCGATCGGGGCTTTCTCCCTCCCGCTGCCGGGTCCGCCGGGTCCCCCGGAACCCCCTGCCGCCGTCCCCCACATCGCGGGACACCAGGGCTCCCTCGGGGAGCCCTGGGACGCGCCTGCAGGGGGCGCAGGCACCCGATGACGCGTGACCGCGCGTCGATGACGCGCGGCATGCCGAGGGAGTGCGGCTAGCATTCCGGGGCATCCCCAGGCTTGCGGAGCTAGCCGCACTCAAATAAAATGTGCCGCCTCTGTACGTGTATAATCAAGAATACGGGACTGGCAGTGGCTCGGCACCAACCAATTGGTAAAGTCTATGGTGAGTACAGCTGCCGTATTTTATTCTTTTTTTAACATATCAATATCAATGCACAGTCAAGTGACTCTCCTGTAATCAATTGCTTTGCTTATGGTTATTTAGTTCTATTATTTTAGTCACAATTCGCGAAAATGTAGTCCAGCAATATCATTGGCTGAGCAGCTTCTACATTAGATACTGAACAATTGGTAGACAGCTAGGCGCATTGGAAACTTGTTGAAACGCATATGCGTGTCATCACATCTAGGCGCATGCGTGTATGTGAACAAGAGACGCCCCCCAGAAAATTATTGTTGGGACTGACTGATGGGACTGTGAGACTGACTGTGGGAACTTCTTTAGGGGACTGACTAATTTGAACCATTACAGTAATACTTTTATTTTTCCTCAGAAAAGAAACTTTGTCATCAGGCGGAGAACGGCAAATGGAGGGGTTTCGATGGATTACTGAATCTGCACATTGCTGAATCTGTTTTAAAAATCCACGTACCGGAAGCAACAATTTAGTGGCAGTGCCATTTTTATTGATTAGGATAGAATAACTGTGAGCTTTATAGAAAACCTGAAACAGTATGCTGTTTTTTTCATGCAGTATACAATAATTTTTTACATACTGTACTGTATAATAAACCCCAACAATAAAAAGTATGCATTTATTCTACATGTATTACAATGTGTATTCTATACCCGTACAGTATGTATTGTTTTAATACTGTTTTGATATATTGCGCATGCCTACAGTATACAGTACAGTACAGTATGCCTAATGGAACTGTACTGTACGTTCTAGAAACACTGTATTTTGTTATAAAAGTAGACACAATGAAACAATTTAAAACAATCAACATTTTTTTTATTGGTGGAGTAAGTCAAAAAACATTTATGGAGTAGGTAAAAACATTTATTTATGAATACAATTTTAAACAATCAACATTTTTTTTAATGTTGAGTACAGCAAGTCAAAACATTTACAGGTGTATGGTGCAAGTAAAAACATTTATTTATGAATGCAATTTAAAAAAATCAACATTTTCTTTATTGAAGTACAGCAAGTTAAAACATTTACAGGTGTATAGTGGAAGTAAAACATTTATTTATGAATGCAATTTATAACAATCAACATTTTTTTATTGTAGTACAGCAAGTCAAAACATGTACAGGTGTATGGTGCAAGTAAAAACATTTATTTATGAATGCAATTTAAAACAATCAACATTTTTTTTATTGAAGTACAGCAAGTCAAAACATTTACAGGTGTATGGTGTAAGTAAAAACATTTATTTATGAATACAATTTAAAACAATCAACAAGTCAAAATGAATCAACATTTGAACAGACGACCAATCACGCAGCGAATTCGATCCCCTGGAGTCCCTCCAGGAACGATGCCTTGTATGCCGCAAAATGCCATTGATGGAGTCTCTCACGATTTTCATCAAATGATCTGTAATGGAATGATAGCGCCTCAATTCCTCCACAATAGTCTTTCTTAAATTTTCAGGAAGAGCCCTTTTGACGCGATTCCCTTTGTAATTTACATTGTGGGCCCACCCACAGTACACCTCGTAGCTCACGTGGTGCTTGAAAATGTACATGGCATGTTTCTGGGCTACACCACCACTTGCAAACCTATACAGTGGCGACCAACTTTAATTTTATTCCCGCTGGCTGCAATACTGCAATGCTATGTAAAAACTCATAGGGGCTTTTGCGAGCTGTTGACTATGAAGCCGAGAAATTCATGAATTGTAATGCAGTATATACTGTATATATACAGTATATAATGTATAACAACAACCCCTATAACCCCTAACATACACATACAGTACTGTATATGAACATCAATGATACTATAGGCTGTCCCCTGGCGAGATGTGTTTGCAGCAGAGAGAGATCCGCTGCTCTCTCTGTGAAAACATCGGCACATTAAAAATGATTTAAAATACATTTTTATTCATAGTGTAGATGTGCAGGGGGTCTCCGGAGCTGAACCGCGTTGGTTTCAGGTCTGGGGACCCCCTGCTTCCCGAGATACAGGCCCCTTTAGGAGGTGCAGGTATCCCTCTGCATTTAAAGGTCCCGATCACGTGACCGCGGCATGTAAACAAAGCAGAGGGATACCGGCACCCCCTAAAGGGGCCTGTATCTCGGGAAGCAGGGGTTCCCCGGACCTAAAACCACAGCGGTTCAGCTCCAGAGACCCTCTGCACATCTACAGTATGAATAAAACACATATATAAATAAACACTCATTCCTTACCTTTGCGGCTATGTGCTACGGTAACGAAGCAGCATGACTGTATTTTTAATAATATTGTACAGTGAGCAGGGGGTTCCCTGAGCCACAAATCAAAGCTCAGGGGACCCCCTGCTCCTGCACAATATTATTAAAAATACAGAAATGCTGCTTCATTACCATAGCTGATAGCCGCCAAGGCAATGAAGGGGTTAACCCACCGTGCCCTCTTTATTGTGGGTAGCGGGGGTGGGTGAAGGGGGTATTTGGCCCTTGGTGTGAGTTTAGGACTTGTGGGGGGGAAGCGGGTGCACTTAACCCCTTCACAGCAATAGCAGTTAATACCGCTACGGTCATGAAGGGGTTAACCCCTCCCGCTACCTCCCCGCAAGCCCTAAACAACCATCGTTGGGGCTAATACCCCCTTCACCCACCCACTCTACCCACAATAAAAAAAATTCACACACAGCAGCCGCTCAAAAAAAATAAAAAAAAATCTAAATAAATAAATAAATACATGAATATAAATAAATAAATTTAAAATACATTTTTATTCATAGTGTAGATGTGCAGGGGGTCTCCGGAGCTGAACCGCGTTGGTTTCAGGTCCGGGGACCCCCTGCTCCCCGAGATACAGGCCCCTTTATGAGGTGCCGGTATCCCTCTGCATTTAAAGGTTCCGAACACGTGACCGCGGCATGTAAACAAACCAGAGGGATACTCTGATTGGCTGTAGTACCCTGTGACAGGCTTTCAATGACGTCACATCCTTTCTCCCCCCAAGCCTCTGTCACATGGTATACTAGAGCCAATCAGAGTAGGGATGGAGTTCCAACGCTCTGATTGGCTACCATACCATGTGAGGCCGGACATGTTTCTTTTAATGACGTCATCTTAAAGGCAATTGAAGCAAAGCCATTCTGATTGGCTGTGCTTTCATTGCCTTTAAGTGACGTCATCATTTTTATTTTTATCGGCCAAAACACATGGTTTTCACGGCCCAATCAGGGCCGTGGGAACCATATGACGAAAATGTGACGTCATAGGCCTTTAAAAGCCTATGTCGTCTCATTTTGAAGCCAGACGCCGAGGAGGAAGGACCTCCGGAGAAGAAAGAAGACCAGGGCATGGCCGAAGATGGAAAGAAGACCCCGCCCCGCCCGGAAGAAGATAGAAGAAAGAAGAATACAGATGAAGATGAAGATGGATTACAATTAGAAGACCCGTGGATTGATTTGGATTTTTAGTGTAATGTTTATTTTTTTGTATGGTTTATTATTTTATGGGTTCCTGTGCCTGGTGGATTGGTTCGTGAGTAAGGTGCGCAACGGGAGTTTGGTTAAAATAGTTGACTTGTTTGGAGGTACTGTACTGTATTTGTATTTAGCTTGCAATAATATTGTTCACATTCATTTGCAGAATGTATATGGTGCATAGATTTTATGCATCATTTATACAATGTAAATGCAATGTATTGATTGGAATGTGAGGTTTTTCATTGGCATTTGATGATTTAGATTGTAAGATCAGTTAGGATTATTAAAGGAAATTCATTGTAATGTAGTGTGTCTGTATAGGGAAGTGTTATTTGTAGAACAGTATGGTTTTGATATCCCTTCTACATTTATTTGTATATTGGTTCATCATGTGTGTGTATATACTGTATATATATATCTCTCTCTCTCTGTGTGTGTATATATATATATATATATATATATATATATATATATATGGAGAAGAGTGACCTAAGCGCAAATATGACAGGGAAAGAAGAAAACACAAGAAAAGATCATAGGGCAGTATATCTATAATTATATGGACTAAAATTGGTAAGATATATGCTTACACAGCTGCGACAAGTAAAAGCATGTAATCCTCTCTGGGACTCGCCACCGTAGCTTTAGGGATCTTGTTGTTGGACTGCTGGATCTCCAGATTCTTCTCCACAAGAAGTCAATTACAGCTGCTGCAGGAGCTCCTTGTCTGGGCACTTCTGTGTCTCTGCGGATGGATCTCACACAAGAGGGGAAGGGGGGGGAGGGAAATAATGGAAGGGAACAAGATATGTGTAAAACCTATTTAATATATAAAAAAACAATAAAATATGACTGATCCACTCACATTGTGTGAGTAAATAGCAAGCAGTTGAGAGTGTTTTGCGAGTCTCTCACACTCGTGTAGATTCGCCGGGCCAGCTTTCACCTGCAGCAGAGAGAGAGACACGCCAGGAGGTCTGAGTGGAGAGACATTCGCGAGGAGCTCCGGCAGTGTTCCACTGTATTGACAGACACCAAATCTCGCGAGTGCCGAGCCGCGTCACTAGCCGCGTCACACGCCACGGCTGATCACGTGGTACGGAAGTAACGGAGATCGCGGAGAGGACTGGCAACCGGCGAATCTACACGAGTGTGAGAGAACAACAAGCTGGATCTTGTGCATGGAGTGCTGTGGACATCTGAGTGGATGGGTGCTGGAGCGGATGAGATACCTGTAGGGGTTCGATGGGTTGGCTTCCATTTGTTTTGCTTTAATGATATATCAGCCAATTTCTTCTTGACATAATAAGGCTTCTTAAAATCCTTAGCCTTCGGAGTCGTCAGGAGGTTTTCTTTATTAGCCTTAGCCTGTCGCTTTGGCCTTGGCTTGGAAATGGCTCCCACCTTTCGCTTTTTCGGCACGGCAGAAGCAAGCGGATTCGTGCATCCATAGAATCGGGGTTGTTCCGTGGAAGCAGATGGCACAATGCAGTATCTGGACAAGGGCAAGTTCAGGTACAGATCATCGAGTCGTAGGCTTTGCAATGTGTGTCACCTTTTATGCATGGCGACGAGGTGCAGATGTTAAAAGTGGGCGTACTCTAATGTGACTCATTAACGTATAAATACACCATCCATTTTGTGGATTGCCATTGAGTACACAGACTAAACATCGAATATATATTCTTGTGCTTGTACTTCTTTCTACACGCAGCGATGCCTGTTAAAAAGATTTCTAAGGATCTCAGCATGAGAATAAAGGAGATGTACACGAGAGGACAACGAATTTCAGATATTCAACGCTGGTTAAGTACTTCTGGCCTCGTTGTACCAGCAGCCACCGTGAGCTATTATGGCCACGGTAAGACCAAAAAAGTCACGAGGACAGAAACGGTAACTACCGCATAAGTAAACGTACTGTAAAGTATTTTGAATACAGTGGCGGCCAATCTGAGTCTAAGATGGCTAGATTCGCGGCTCTCAGATTATCCCGGTTAGGTGCGTTTTTTTGTCGTTTTCGCCCGGAGTGAACTGCGTTATTTTCGCGCTCGTGATATTATCATTTTATTCTCGCTGTCTGCAATACTGCAATGCCGTGTAATAACTCAGGGGGGCGTTTGCGAGCTGTTGTCTTGGAAGTCTAATACCTTCGCGGTTCAACCTACGTCAGTACACAGTCTGTGTGTGCGCGCGCAGTAATTGTAAATTTGCATATTTAAAGTATACATGCATTTGCAGTGCTGTGCTGCTGTACGGTATGTCACATTTGAAAATTGTTGAAACGCATAGGCGTGTACAGTACTGTAACAGTGTCACATTTCGGCATATACAGCGCTTTCCCCTCGCTCAGGATAATTAACTGCACTGCAGGGTATTTCAACTTCTTATTTTCTGTGCAATGCAGTACATCTCTCCTACACCCATCCTTTGAACATGTGTCTGGTTTCAATCACATTCATGCTTGACAGCAGGAATTTACTGCGCATGCGCATGCGCCTGTAACTTCACCCACCACTGCTTGCTTGGCTGAGTGAGTGACCAAAAAAAAAAAAAAAAATTTAAAAATAATTTATTGTAATTTTTTTTTTTTTCTCCACAAGCCTGCAAAACCCATCTTACTGTATTACGATATTCAATCTGTGCTGTAGCTTTTGACTGCGACCCTGTGCGTTTGACTGCACATGGTTGATTTGTGTGCTTTTTACGTACTGTATTTGGGGGTTTATTATTATGATGAACTGCCTTTTGAAATCAAAGTATGTCTTTAGCTTTGAACTTCATGCAGCTGTACCCTGCAGCCCCCTCCCCAACAAACGCTAGCTCAAGGATTTGAAATTCCACAAAGTCGTTAATTTTCTGAATCTTGCCATTGTGTTCTTAATCCGTCCATAGCCGACCTACAAAGCCTCACTGCGCCTGCGTGTAATCTTTTTAGAGATGGAAGCTAGCTGCTTACTGCGCATGAGTCACCCAACCCCCCCCCCTCTCCACGGAGTAGTTAATTTTTTGAATCTTGCCATTGTGTTCTTAATCCGTCCATAGCCGACCTACAAAGCCTCACTGCGCCTGCCTGTAATCTCTTTAGAGATGGGAGCTAGCTGCTTACTGCGCATGAGTCACCCAACCCCCCCTCTCCACAGGGTTGTTAATTTACTGAATCTTGCCATTGTGTTCTGAATTCGTCCATAGCCGACCTACAAAGCTTCACTGCGCCTGCGTGTAATTCTCTTTGAGATGCGCCTGTAACTTCACCCACCACTGCTTGCTTGAGTGCCCCCCAAAAAATTTTTAACTATGATTTTTTAACTGTTATTTTATCCACAAGCCTGCAAAAACAATCTTGATATTACGATATTAAATCTGTGCGTTTGCCTGCACATGGTTTATTTGTGTGCTTTTTATGTACTGTATTTGGAGGGTTTAGGGATCAAATTACAGTATTACTGCTGCGGCCGAGTTTATTCGAGCATTTGCCCGTTCTTGGCCGCAGCAGTAGCCTGGCGCGCGCCGGAGGGTGATGGGCGCGCGCCGAAGCAGGGGAAGAGCGCCCTCCGATCGGGGCGCTCTCCCTCCCACTGCCGGGTCCGCCGGGTCCCCCGGAACCCCCTGCCGCCGTCCCCCACATCGCGGGACACCAGGGCTCCCTCGGGGAGCCCTGGACGCGCGTGCAGGGGGCGCACGCTCCCGATGACACGTGACCGCGCGTCGGTGACGCGCGGCACGCCTAGGGGCGGCCACTAGCAAGCCGGGAAATCTCCCGGCTTGCGGATCTGGCCGCAGTGCAATAAACTGTGTCGCCAGTGTATAATGAACTGCATTTTGAAATTACTGTACTCTACAGTACAGTACAGTATGTTATTTCTTTGAACTGCTGCACAACTAATCCTTTATCCCTCCCCCGCACACACAAACTCTTATCGACAGACACCTCCACAGAGTCATTCATTTTCTGAAGTAGTTAGTCATTGTGTTTTTAATCCGTCTCTAGCCGAGCGTCAGTCGCCTTACTGCGCCTGCGTGTACTCTAATCCTTTTAGAGATGGGAGCTTGCTGCTTACTGCGCATGAGTCACCCATCCTCCTCTCTCCACAGTGTCGTTAATTTTCTGAATATTGCCATTGTGTTCGTAATCCGTCCATAGCCGAGCTACAAAGCCTCAGTGCGCCTGCGTGTAATCACCCTCCCCCCAACCCTTTGAGGCTTTGTTTACATTAACGCTTTGGAAAATCCCTTCTCGATTTTGAAATGTAAATCCGATTTGCACAGCATTGTGAGAATTGAGAGTTAAAAAACCCATTAACTGATTCATTGGTGTACTGTAGGGGTTGGGGGGGGGGGTTGTGGTTGTAAATGATTATGACTAGCAGGAATGTGAAAAAATATTTATTTTATTTTATCAAGAACCAAAAAATACAAATATAAAAATAATCATGAATAATACATAATGCAGTCTTTATTAAGTTCTTTTGGCAGATTGAAATTGGATAACCATTTAGAAAACATTTCTAAAACATGGGGAAACATGAATAATGCACATTTATAAGAATATTATTTAATAATATATACTGTAATGTATAATATATATAGTAATATTATTTTTTCCGTCTTTATCTTGTTCCTCATTCTGTGTACAGTACAGTAGTTCATTGAGAGAGGAGAGGTTTTGTGTACATCATTACTGCTGTTTATATACTGTACATTTTACTGTACAAACAGATTAGACTGGACACAAAACCCCACCTCCACCCAGGCCACCCTTTTTTCCTGAAACTACAAGAAAACAAAAAATTAGTCCAGTTATGTGCGTACTGTATTATGGCATTGTGTGATGTGTAGTTCTACTGTAGATGGCTGGTGCAGCTTTTTATGGAAAGAAAAAAATTGAGCAGTTAGTAGGCAGTTACTGTAGTACTGTCAAACTAGTCTATACTGGAACTACTGTATACTCTGACTACTGTTAAATACTATGTACTGTAACTTGATGGCTGGTGCTGATCTCTCTGTAAAGAAAAAACTGTAACTACTGTATACTCTGACTATTGGGAAAGAAAAAATCTGTGCCATACTTACCTGTATCATACTGTACTTACTATCCCCTGAAGAAGTGCGCATGCGCACGAAACGCGTTGGGTTTTTTAGAGAATTACTTTGCCAGTGAACTTTACCAGGAGCAGAACCCTGCAAAAATCCCCAGTCACAGACGGCAGGAGAGACGAGTGCGGCAAGCGGCGAACGGCTCCGCCTAGCGGGTGACGTCATTCCAGACGGGAGACATCGCCAGAAGTGGCCTGCAGAGACGCCCGGCCTGATAATGATCAGAAGAGGCGCCTGCGGCCATTACGGGAGCACCACGCGCTTAAGATCAGCTGCTACCGGACCAAACCTCTTGTATATCACTGCCTGATATTTCTGGATTTCTGTAAGTAGGACTCCGGTTTTACACACCGGATCCTAGACCTGCTCCGTCAGTTCACTGACATTTTAGTATTAATGTTTAAATAAATCTCTGTTATATTGTCAGCCTATCTGTCAGTGTTGTAAGTGGTGTATGTCTTGTGTGTGTGTGTTATATGTTTTATTCATATAGTGTCACGCTAGGATTTCTCCCTTTATCTTCCTTGCATTATATACCACGGTTGCTGCTGTGGAGCCTGCTGTCTAATAACTGGATCACCTTTATTGGATACTGCAGCACATCTTTGGACTCATTTATTTTCCTTTTGGACATTGAGGCGCCGGTCTGTATTGTTTTCTCTGTGCTTTTCACTAACTGTGTTTGGGTTAGTTTTTTCCTGGCAGCCGTACCTTATTTAGTTAATAGTTAATATTTCACATTGTGGTTTGAATTTTATATTCTGTATTATATTGTTATTGATAATATTTTTAGCGCTATATACACCATTCTTTTTATTATTTTTTTAGTCACTGTACTTACAATACTACAGCACAGTACTACTTTCCTGATGCTTGCCCATTACACGCGATCACAATGGGCAACACAGTGGCAATATGGTCTATATATTTATTACATTCCACGGTGAGTACATCATTCCAAAAAGTCATTATGCCTTTCAACAACTCGTCCTTTTTGAAGGGTTTCGCCACTTTCCGGATATGGTCCTTCAGCTGATGCCAGACCATTTCGATCGGATTGAAGTCTGGCGATCTGTCATTGGAAAAAAAGGACAATTAGTTTACGAGATACAGTACACAGTAAAAACTGTGGGGAAAAAATGAGACACGGTTACCGCACTTACTCCGCTGGCGTCTTCACCCAGTTGATACCGCGCTCAAGGATATGCGCTGTTTATGCGGTGTGCTTCGGATCGTTGTCCTGGTAGAAGCGGTGACCATTCGGGAACTCACGTGTGATGTATTGTACTATCTCAGGGACAATGTTGTCTTCCAAGAAAGCTTTATTCATGATTCCTATAGCAAGAAAAGAAAAAAGTGCTCAAAAAACTGCGCAATAGTACAGTACAGTGCATACAGTAAGGCTACACTAGTAAAGTACAGTGCATAAGGCTACATTATATTTGATATATTTTACCTTCAAAGATGACAATGCATTCTGGTCCACGCCTAGAGATGGCACCCCATACATGCAGCTTCACGGGGTGTTTTGGCCGCGGCTTCATAGATATGTGACATGTTTTGTGGAATGCAAAGGTTGCAAATCTCTCCAGTGACACGGTAGACTCGTCAGTGAAGATGCAATCCTGGAAAATTTCTCCACTGTCGATCCATGCCTGGGCCTGGACCACTCTTTTTATTTTGTTTACGTCCCGTATCATGGGGTACGCTCTGTAATGACAAGGAATAAATAATTTTAGCGGTACAGTACAGTTTCCTAAACAACACCTTTACCTCCTGTACTGTCCAGTACTAACCTCACACGTCCATATTTCATCCAATTCTGTGTCTCATCTTCTTTATGCTGGTCTCAGATACAGTGAGATTGTGATTTTCCTGCAGAGTGTATTTGACCCTTATTGCACTCTTCTCATCATTCTCCTCACTTATTTTGTCCACCAGAAGAGTTGTCTCCCTACAATGTAAAGAAAAACAACCCGGTGAGTTACAGTGCAGTAGGCCACAAGCACAGTTCTACAGTATCAATATGCAGCAATATAAAATATATATACAGTATACTGTTGTAATATAAATATACAAAATATATATACTGTTGTAATATCAATATAAATACAGTATACAAAATATATATATTGTTGTAATATAAATCTAAATATACAAAATATATACAGTATACTGTTGTAATATAAATATACAAAATACAGGTAAACCCCGTTATAGCGCGGTCCTCGGGGCCCACCCCGAGACCACCGTGTTAGTAACGGGGTCGCGCTAATTTAAAAAAAAAATTGCTGCCGCGTGCCTGATCGGGAGGGAGGGAGTGAGGAGGGAAGGAAGGAAGAGGTCTGCACAACATGCCGGGCGCCAGTTAATTAAATAAATTTAAAAAAAAAAAGTTTAAAAAAATGGCGGCGATTCATCACTCCTCCCTCTCCCTCCCTCTCCCTCCCAGCCCCCTCCCAGCCCCCTCCCTCTCCCTCCCAGCCCCCTGGTTTTGCGGTGCGCGGCAACGTGTGTCTGTGTCTTCCCAGCCAGATCTGCTACTGCAACGTGTGTATATTTCCTACCAGATCTGCTACTGCAGCATGTGTCCTCCCAGCCAGATCTGCTGCTGCTGCAGTGTGTGTAGCTGGCCTCAGCTTTCACTTCCGGGGAAGGCAGCATTAGAAGCAGTAACATTGGTAACATTGACGGAAGCAGATGCATTAGCTCATCAAGCCTTGAATGGGGTGGTAATTTAGCTCTCACCCTGCCTTTACATCTATCTGCCCCAAAGACCCTGATCACCCCCTTGGGGGCAAATCAACAACACCACGCCTAATAGGTAAGTGATCCCCTTCACAGATCAGATGGTGGGATTTACTTTAGAATAAAAAACGATCTTCCCTGGGAGAGGAGGGCACGGGTGATCCAGGGACTGTGGGAGAAGTAATAACAAGGAGCAGGGCTGGTGTTTGCAGCAGATATTTAGGGACCGGATACTGTATCTTGTTAAGGTCTGTCCTAGTACCAGGGGAGGATGTTATACAGCACCATGTCGCAGAGAAGGCTCTATAAAAACCCTAATCTTATTACACATGCTGTATATCATGTTACACATGCTGTATATCAGGGCTCTTCAACCAGCTTTCCAAAGGGGCCGGATCAGAAAATAAATTGGGAGAAGGATCCACAATAGTAATGTTATTTAGGATGCGTTTAAATGGTTGCAAAATGTTGAATATAATAATTTGAAACAGCTGTAATATATATATATATATATATATATATATATATATATATATATATATATATATATATATATATATATATATATATATATATATAATTATTTTATTTTTTACACATGATCTTACAAATAAGTTTTAGTATGAAATAGACATCCCATGGCCCATGTCAAGACCCTCTGCGGGGATTGAATCTGGCCTGCAGGGCTGCTAGTTGAAGAATGTGTGTGTGTATGTATATATACATATACAGTATGTGTGTGTCATGCCTTGGCTGTTTTTGTTGTCCCCTCCCTCTCCAACTCTCTGGAGGCTCAGAAAGGGTTCACCCTTTCACCCCACCCCCCTTTCATGTCTTCATCTCTTTATGTTCTCAATGCTGCTTTATTCTCCCCATTTTAAATAACTCAATATGGGGGGGGGTGGGCTGCTGACATGTGAGGGGGGGTGGGCTGCAGACATGTGAGGGGGGGGGAGTGGGCTGCTGACATGTGAGGGGGGGGATGCTGACATGTGAGGGGGGTGGGCTGCTGACATGTGAGTGTATTGTGAGAGCTGAGTGCTGTGAGAGCTGTGTGCTGTGAGCAGTGTGCATTGAGAGTGTGTGCAGTGAGTGTGTGCAGTGAGTGCTGGGAGTGTGTGCAGTGTGCAAAAAAAAAATAATTAAATTTAATTTTTTTTTTTTAAACGGGAGCCACGTGAAAACCGCGTTATAACCGTTTCGCGGTATAACGGGGCACGTTATAACAGTGTTTACCTGTATATATACTGCTGTAATATAAATATAAATACAGTATACAAAATATATATATTGTTGTAATATAAATATACAAAATATATACAGTATACTGTTGTAATATAAATATACACATTATATATATACTGTTGTAATATAAATATAAATACAGTATACAAAATATACATATTGTTGTAATATAAATCTAAATATACAAAATATATACAGTATACTGTTGTTATATAAATATACAAAATATATATACTGTTGTAATATAAATACAGTATACAAATATATATATTGTTGTAATATAAATATAAATATAAATATACAAAATATATATACTGTTGTAATATAAATCTACAGAAATAACAAAAATATTAGATACAGTACTGTAGATCTACAGTACATTATTTGATATAAAAAATTTTTTTAAGTTGTATAAATATACTTACGCGTTAGTTACCCTTGGTGCCCTTTTGCGTTCTCTGTTTTTTCCGTGTGCATGATAGCTCACGATGGTTGCTGGCACAACGAGGCCAGAAGTAGCTAACCAGCGTTGGATAGCAGCAATTCGGTGTCCGCTCGTGTAGATCTCCTTAATTCACATGTTGAGCTCCTTGGAAATCTTTTTAACAGGCATTGCTGCGAGTAGAAAGAAATACAAACACAAGAATGTATTTTCGATGTTTAGTCGTTGTGTATTCAATGTGCAGTGAATCCACAAAATGGATGGTGTATTTATACGGTAATGAGTCACATTAGAGTACGCCCACTTTCAACACCTGTACCTCGCCGCCATGCATAAAAGGTTACACACATTGCATAGCCTCCCACTCGATGATCTTTATCTGAAATTGCCCTTGTCCAGATACTGCATTGTGCCATCTGCTTCCATGGATCACCCCCGATTCTACGGATGCAGGAAGCCACTCACCTCTGCCGTGCTTATCACACAGAAAAAGCGAAAGGCGGCAGCCGTTTGCATGCCAAGGCCAAAGCTACAGGCTAAGGCCAATAAAGAAAACCTTCTGCTGACCCCAAAGGCTAAGGGTTTTAATAGACGTCAGCCTTATTATGTCAAGAAGAAATACGGTGATGTACTCTCGACGCAAAACGAATTGGAGCCAACCCATCAAACCCGCAGACCACTTCCTCCCTTACGCTTCGACGACTCTGCCGCCGCTGTCCCGGAAATCTTCAGCCCGTCTTCTCCACCCCTCGCCCTCCCGGAAACCCACAGGCCATATTCTCCAGTTCTATCTGACGATGCTGCCGCTGGTGCCTCTGAAATCCACGGGTCACTTTCTCCTTTGCTGTTAGACGACTCTGCTTCTCGCCCGGAAATCCAAAGGTCACTTTCTCCATCCCTCTTCGACGACGCTGCCGCTTCTCCTCTACTGGATATCCACAGGTCACCTCCTCCACCCTTCTTCGACGACGCTGCCGCTTCTCTCCATGAAACCCCCATCTCATCCTCCGTTGCACCCATCCACCCAGATGTCCGCACGCCATGCACAAGAAGCAGCTCGTTAGACCGGATGCTGAATGGGATGTGTGGATATCCCCGGGAACTCTATAAGTGCTGGCAAAGATAGATCTGCTTCTGGAGCCCATGCTAAATGTGGAGCAACGGATGCTACATATGGATCAACGGATGCTAGATATGGATCAACGGATGCAACATATGGATCAACAGATGGACCGACGGATGGAGAAGATAGAGGCTGACATACACTGGCGACACAGTTTATTACACTGCGGCCAGATCCGCAAGCCGGGAGATTTCCCGGCTTGCTAGTGGCCGCCCCTCGGCGTGCCGCGCGTCATAGACGCGCGGTGACGCGTCTTCGGGAGCCTGCGCCCCCTGCACGCGCGTCCAGGGCTCCCCGAGGGAGCCCTGGTGTCCCGCGATCGCGGGACGGCGGCAGGGGGTTCCGGGGGACCCGGTGGACCCGGCAGCGGTAGGGAGAGCGCCCCGATCGGAGGGCGCTCTTCCGCTGCTTCGGCGCGCGCCCGTCACCCTCGGGCGCGCGCCAGGCTACTGCTGCGGCCAAGAACGGGCAAATGCTCGAATAAACTTGGCCGCAGCAGTAGCGGGTATACATCATTTGCTCGGTGTTCATGCCCCTGTTTACCCGATGCCGGAGCAGGAGGGTGGCATGGATGTGATGAATGGGAGCATCGACACCCTTCCATCACCAAGCGCACCGCCTCAACCAGAAGATGTAGTGTACATGTATGCCGTTGAGGAGGATATGACAACCCCGTCAAGACCACACCAGGAGACAACACAGTGACCAAGACAGGAGGAAAGCTTCCTCCCAGACAACCTACCCTCGCCCGTCGCCTCAAGCACACCCGCTCGCAGAAGATCTACATTCGCTCGCATCGATACGGTGCCCGACATCACCCTGTGCGATCTGCCACCAGCGCACAGGGAGAAGTATAGGGTGATGAGTGCTGGTGCACCCCACAAGTATGCCTTGTTACTTTTTAAGCACCATGTGCCCTACTCGTTGTACTGCGACTGGGCCTTCAGAGTGAACTACGAAGGAAATCGCGTAAAAAAGGCGCTTCCTGCCAATTTAAGAAAGACCATTCAGGAGGAATTGCGGTGCTTTTATACAATTACAGATTCTGTAATGAAAGGCGTTCGAGACTGCATTAATGGCGTTTTACGCCATGCAAGGAATCGGCCATGGAAGGACAATCTGGAGGACTTTCTGGTTTAATCACGGGTACTGTAAGACCATACTGTTGTGCTGAACTGTACTTTACATGTTTTGATCTGCTATACTTAAATAAAGGAGTTGTTGTTGCGTGTTTTAACTTGTATTTATACAGAAATGTTTTAACTTGCCCATTTTTATAACATGTGACTGTAAACCATACTGACTGACTGTAAAAATGTTTACTTTCTGTACATAAATGTTTTCACTAGCAGTAAACCATACACCTGTTGATGTTTTGAATTGCTGTGCACTTAAAATGTTTCTACATTGTACAGTATTTGTAAATAAATATTTTTGTACTTACTCCACCAATAAAAGAACATGTTGATTTGTTTTACATTGGTCCATTGGTTCCTTTGCTACTGTAACAAAATACAGTGTTTCTAGAATGTACACTACTGTCCAGGCATACTGTACTGTATACTGTAGGCATGCTCAGTACAAGAGTATTAAAAAAAATAGAAGACACATACTGTATGTACAGTACTGTAACACATGTAGAATAAATGCATAGTTTTTATTTTTTCGGGTTTATTACACAGTATACTGTATATAAAAAAGTATTGTATACTATACGGCCGGAAAACAACAGCATACTGTTTCAGGTACAGTATTCTATCCTAATCAATAACAAAGGCCACTAAACTGTAGACTCCGGTACATTGGTTTTTAAATCCGATTCAGCAATGTGCAAGCATTGTTACACAAAGCGATATTATCCATCGAAATCCCTCCATTAGCCGTTTTCTTTTCTGAGGAAAAACAAAATGAAAGGTTTTACTGTAATGGTCAGCCCCATAAAAGAAGTTCCCAGCCAGTCCTTCCAATAATTTTCTCGGGGGGCGTCTCCTTTTCAAATGCGCATGCGCCTACCGTCGATGTAATGACACGCATATGCGTTTCAAGAAGGTTCCAATGCGCATGTGCCTAGCGTTCCACCAATTGTTCAGTATCTGCAGTACAGTACTGGAGGAGCCGCTCAGCCAATGATATTGCTTACAGGAGAATCGCTTGACTTTTGAATCGCACCGATATTGATACTGTATTGTCAAAATAAAAAAACACAGAAAATAATACGGCAACAATACTCACCATAGAATTTCCCATTCAGCTGACGCCGGCGCTAGGCCACTGCCAGTCCAGTGTTCTTGATCATCCACGTCGATAGTTGGCAGCGGGACTACTATACCTGTAGTCAGCTGATGAGGCTGGAAATTGCTTAGGTACATGCAAGCTTGATCGAAACTGCACGCGAAATCCGGCTCAGGCTTGCTGGACAGACAGCAAGGGTTGTCACTGATGGTGGGACCGTTATTGGAAGCCGGTGCTGGTGCTGGTGCATTGCTTGGCAGCGACTGTTGTTTCTTAGTTGGTTTTAACACGACCTTTTGCCTTTTGCATAATCATACTGCACCGACACACTTTATTCGAGCAAATGCCTGGTTTGTACCTGGCAGAAACCTGGAATCCGCCACTGCTCACCTCTTGCATGCTTCGTTGCGCTTGCCTTCCCAGCCACGGTTCATGCCTGGCTGACGGGGGCCTGATCTTGTTAAATGATAATGAGAATGATTTACTAGGCTGCGATGTTTCGATTGTCCACCAGATGGCATAAACTCATGACTTAAGTAATGTGTGGCCTTTGCAAGTTGTTTCGTTTCCAAAAAAAGTTACTTTATCCCAGTACAGTATGCTATTGTGTAACTTGTCCTTGAGACTGAAGGAATAGTTGCAAAAAATGTATCAATTTAGGCTTTACATACAGTAATGTATTAAATAAAGACAAAGATCATTTTCACTTACACTATTCTACAGAGACATGAGTGAACAAGTGGAGCCCGTGTTCCAAAAACCTGACAGAAGTTATGCTTATTTGATATGGGCCGCTATAAATGCAACAGAGGATAAGATGGCAACAGTTGTTCAAATTTATCAGTATTTTATCGAAAATTATGACTTTTACAGATTTTCGCCAACTCCTCATTTGTGGAAGCATGCAATAAGGAAAAGGTTATGTAGTGACCCCTGTTTTCACCGTATTGAGCCCCAATTTGTTGGAGGGTATTGGTGTGTGTCACAGGGTTTTTCCCGTATCTATGATAATGGAGGCGGCAAAAGGCGAAGGGTCGTGTTAAAACGAAATAAGAAGCGACAGTCCCTGCCAAGCAATGCGCCAGAACCAGAACCAGAACCAGCAGCAGCACCAGCTTATCATCATGGTCCTGCCGTCGGTGACAAATCTGAGATGGATTTCGCAGCCAGTTTTGATGAAGCTTGCATGTACCTAAGCGATTTCCCGCTGACTACAGGTGGGCTAGTCCCTCTGCAAAATGATGAAAGCTGGACTGGAAGTGGGCCGGCGCCAGCGCAAGCTGAATGGGAAATTTAGTAATACTGTACTGTACAGTATGGTGAGTACTGTATTTTTGCCGTATTATTTTGGTGGGGCTGGCTGGGAACTTCTTTAGGGGGCTGACCATTACTGTACATTAAAACTTTTCATTTTGTTTTTCCTCAGAAAAGAAAACGGCTAATGGGGGGATTTCGATGGATTATATTGTACTGTATGCTGATGTTTTCCGGCCATACAGTATACTGTGTAATAAACCCGAATAAATAAAACTACTGTATGCATTTATTCTACAGTACATGTTCAGTAAATTACTGCACATACTGGGGGCGAGATGTGTTTGCAGCAGAGAGAGATTTAATAATATTGTACAGTGAGCAGGGGGTTCCCTGAGCCAGAAATTAATGCTCAGGGAACCCCCCTGCTCCTGATCAATATTATTAAAAATACGGAAAATGCTGCGTCATTACCATAGCGGATAGCCGCTAAGGCAATGAAGGGGTTAACCCACCGTGCCCGCTTTATTGTGTGTAGTGGGGATGGGTGAGGGGGGTATTTGGCCCTTGGTGTGAGTTTAGGACTTGCGGGAGGGGGGGGGGGTTGCGGGTGCACTTAACCCCTTCACGATCGTAGCAGTTAATACCGCTACGGTCATGAAGGGGTTAAGCCCTCCCGCTACCCCACCCCCCCCCCCCCCCGCAAGCCCTCCCCAACCATCGTTGGGGCGAATACCCCATTCACCCACCCTCCCGCTACCCACAATAAAAAAATACACACACACAGCAGCCGCCAAAAAATAAATAAATAAATGACAATAAATACATTGGAAATACATTTTTATTGATAGTGTAGATGTGCAGGGGGTCTCCGGAGCTGAACCGCGGTGGTTTTAGGTCTGGGGACCCCGTGCCCCCCGAGATACAGGCCCCTTTAGGGGGTGCCGGTATCCAGCTCTGCGTTAAAAGCCCCGATCACGTGACCGCGGCCTGTAAACCAAGCAGAGCAGAGGGATACCGGCACCCCCTAAAGGGGCCTGTATCTCGGGGGGCACGGGGTCCCCAGACCTGAAACCTGTGCGCTTCTGCTCTGGAGACCCCCTGCACATGTACACTATCAATAAAACACATACAATATACAGTATAAATAAACACTCGTTCTTTACCTTAGCGTCTATGCGCTATGGTAAAGAAGCATCATTTCTGTATTTTAATAATATTGTACAGTGAGCAGGGGGTTCCCTGAGCCAGAAATTAATGCTCAGGGAACCCCCCTGCTCCTGATCAATATTATTAAAAATACGGAAAATGCTGCGTCATTACCATAGCGGATAGCCGCTAAGGCAATGAAGGGGTTAACCCACCGTGCCCGCTTTATTGTGTGTAGTGGGGATGGGTGAGGGGGGTATTTGGCCCTTGGTGTGAGTTTAGGACTTGCGGGAGGGGGGGGGGGTTGCGGGTGCACTTAACCCCTTCACGATCGTAGCAGTTAATACCGCTACGGTCATGAAGGGGTTAAGCCCTCCCGCTACCCCACCCCCCCCCCCCCCCCCCCCGCAAGCCCTCCCCAACCATCGTTGGGGCGAATACCCCATTCACCCACCCTCCCGCTACCCACAATAAAAAAATACACACACACAGCAGCCGCCAAAAAATAAATAAATAAATGACAATAAATACATTGGAAATACATTTTTATTGATAGTGTAGATGTGCAGGGGGTCTCCGGAGCTGAACCGCGGTGGTTTTAGGTCTGGGGACCCCGTGCCCCCCGAGATACAGGCCCCTTTAGGGGGTGCCGGTAGCCCTCTGCTTGGTTTAAAGGTCCCGATCACGTGATCGCGGCCTGTAAACCAAGCAGAGCAGAGGGATACCGGCACCCCCTAAAGGGGCCTGTATCTCGGGGGGCACGGGGTCCCCAGACCTAAAACCTGTGCGCTTCAGCTCCGGAGACCCCCTGCACATGTACACTATCAATAAAAATGTATTTCAAATGTATTTATTGTCATTTATTTATTTATTTATTTATATTTATTTATTAATTGTGCTGCTGCTGCTGCAAGTCGTAAACTCACACCAAGGGCCAAACACCCCCCTCACCCCCAATAAAAAAAATTCACGCACAGCAGCCCCACAATTAATAAATAAATCTAAATAAATAAATAAATAAAATCTATGTAAAACCCCCTCCCCCTATTCTCGCTTTTAAAACGCCCTGCCTTCTCTCTAATCTATGTAAAAAAAACCTCCCCCTATCCCCCTATCCCCCTATTGTGTGTGTGCGTTAAGCTTCCCTGCAAGCTATGTAAAAAAAACCTCCCCCTATTGTGTGTGTGTTTCAATCTGGCTGGCCTGTGTTTCTGAGTGCTGAGTGCTCTGCGTTTAACCAAGCAGAGCAGAGGGATACCGGCACCCCCTAAAGGGGCCTGTATCTCGGGGGGCACGGGGTCCCCAGACCTAAAACCTGTGCGCTTCAGCTCCGGAGACCCCCTGCACATGTACACTATCAATAAAAATGTATTTCAAATGTATTTATTGTCATTTATTTATTTATTTATTTATATTTATTTATTAATTGTGCTGCTGCTGCTGCAAGTCGTAAACTCACACCAAGGGCCAAACACCCCCCTCACCCCCAATAAAAAAAATTCACGCACAGCAGCCCCACAATTAATAAATAAATCTAAATAAATAAATAAATAAAATCTATGTAAAACCCCCTCCCCCTATTCTCGCTTTTAAAACGCCCTGCCTTCTCTCTAATCTATGTAAAAAAAACCTCCCCCTATCCCCCTATCCCCCTATTGTGTGTGTGCGTTAAGCTTCCCTGCAAGCTATGTAAAAAAAACCTCCCCCTATTGTGTGTGTGTTTCAATCTGGCTGGCCTGTGTTTCTGAGTGCTGAGTGCTCTGCGTTTAACCAAGCAGAGCAGAGGGATACCGGCACCCCCTAAAGGGGCCTGTATCTCGGGGGGCACGGGGTCCCCAGACCTAAAACCTGTGCGCTTCAGCTCCGGAGACCCCCTGCACATGTACACTATCAATAAAAATGTATTTCAAATGTATTTATTGTCATTTATTTATTTATTTATTTATATTTATTTATTAATTGTGCTGCTGCTGCTGCAAGTCGTAAACTCACACCAAGGGCCAAACACCCCCCTCACCCCCAATAAAAAAAATTCACGCACAGCAGCCCCACAATTAATAAATAAATCTAAATAAATAAATAAATAAAATCTATGTAAAACCCCCTCCCCCTATTCTCGCTTTTAAAACGCCCTGCCTTCTCTCTAATCTATGTAAAAAAAACCTCCCCCTATCCCCCTATCCCCCTATTGTGTGTGTGCGTTAAGCTTCCCTGCAAGCTATGTAAAAAAAACCTCCCCCTATTGTGTGTGTGTTTCAATCTGGCTGGCCTGTGTTTCTGAGTGCTGAGTGCTCTGCGTTTAACCAAGCAGAGCAGAGGGATACCGGCACCCCCTAAAGGGGCCTGTATCTCGGGGGGCACGGGGTCCCCAGACCTAAAACCTGTGCGCTTCAGCTCCGGAGACCCCCTGCACATGTACACTATCAATAAAAATGTATTTCAAATGTATTTATTGTCATTTATTTATTTATTTATTTATATTTATTTATTAATTGTGCTGCTGCTGCTGCAAGTCGTAAACTCACACCAAGGGCCAAACACCCCCCTCAACCCCAATAAAAAAAAATCACGCACAGCAGCCCCACAATTAATAAATAAATCTAAATAAATAAATAAATAAATAAATAAAGACATGAAGAGAAATAAATACTGTATATACTGTACAGTATATACACTGTATACATATATATATATATATATATATATATATATACAGTATACATATATACACTGTGTATATATACTGTATATATATATATATATATATATATATATATATATATATATATATACATACTGTATGTGAGTGAAAAGAGAAAAAAGTAACCCGTATGGGAGCACTCAGGTATGCAATTGATATATTTGTTTATTTATTTGACACAGTGCAAAAAGGGATGAATAAACAGTACATGATTTAAAAACACTTAAAAAAGAGGCATGGACCCTTAAACACTAATGAACAGCACTAGGGAACGACACACACTGTCAACCCTAAACATGAAAAGGATAGTGACTCAAAAAACACTAGGGAGAATCAAAGTGAATCACAATACAGTAGGTTACTGGGTTTAAAGGCACCTACAGTATACAACGCTAAGGATAATGCACACTACAATACCAAAAAGTATTTTAACCAAGCAAGTAAACCAAAATCAATATATACTGTAAGTAACAACCAGAAAAGACAATTTAAAACCAAACTAACCCTTACAATACCAAGGATTACATCTATCTAATTGTAAAAAACCTTATACAGTACATTATACACAGCATTGTTTAAAAACCCCTTCCCCCCCTAATGTTTCTGTTAAGTAGATTACACTGAAGGGAGAGAGATATAAAGGCCTAAAGCCCCTTCCCCCCTAATGTTTCTGTTAAACAGATTACAGTACATTGAAGGGAGAGAGATTTTACAGAAACACACATTAGGGGGGAGGGGGCTTTAAACAGATTACAGTACATTGAAGGGAGAGAGATGTTTCTGTTACCAGTAAATCTCCCTCCCTGCATTGCTAACCACCCTCACCCCCTACCCACATACCGTTAACCCCCCCCCCCATCCTGGCCATGGCCCCTCCGCTTCTGCAAAACAGACACAAAAATTAAAACATACAAAGTAATGTCCCCTAACCCCTTAATCACCATAGCGGTTATTAACCGCTACAGTCATGAAGGGGTTAACCCACCCTCACCCACCCACCACTCGGGATGCCTACATACCCTCCCACACTAACCCCCCCCCCACCCGTGAGGCCTAACCACCCAATCAGTTCCCACAAGGGAGGCCTACCCACATACCGTTGGGGAAACACCCCACCCCCACCCCAGTACCCACAATAAAAACAGTACAATCACCCACAATAAACAGCATTCTATTTATTAAATACATTACCCACCCCCTGTGCCCCCCCCCCCCCATAAATACAAGATTTATTCTTTTACATTCAGGGTCCATAACGCAGCCCCACGCTAGTCCCCGGTGGGCTGGCAGGGCACCTGGACAGACCTACAGTTTACCAGCAGCATTCCACAGGTTCTGGAGGCCTGCTGGTGGATCCTGCCAGCACCATGGCGCCCAGGTGGTCTCCTTGGGTCACCGTGAGCCTCAATTGGGTCCACACGGTAGGCCCAAGGATGTCTGGGAGCCCCGGGTCAAACCCACAGGTGTCTGCGGGGCCTCGGGTGGTTCCCATGGGGGTCTGGGGAACTCACGGGTGCTCACTACGGGTCCGCGGTGCCCCCACAGAAGTGGGACCACACATCATCATCCCCGCACCTACGGCTCGGAGGTGCCCCCACAGAAGTGGGACCACACATCGTCATGCCCGCAGACTACGGGTCCGCGGTGCCCCCACAGAAGTGGGACCACACATCATCATCCCCGCATGTGTCACCCGTGGAACCACCAGCCTGCTACCCTTTAGGATACCCGAGGATTCCCCGCGGGTGGTCTCCAGAGGTCCCACGCAAAACCACGGAAGTAACCCTGAATGTAAAAAAAATAAACCTGGCCAATACATTCAATACATACACCCTCCCCCCCAACACCTACAGTACAATAATGTGCAAAATAACTATTATCCAGATATGGATAATAGATTAATTGCCCATTATTAAAAACATTAACTAGCATACTGTATACAAATAAATAAAGTACTACTGACCTCATCAATACGAAGTGTCCGATGCCAGCGCCTTCCTTCTCTTGCCCACACAAAACATAGCCAAAACCAAGCCAATACATTGCAATTACATTCAGATATCAATTAACCCCTTAAACACCTTATCGGATAATAACCGCAAAGGTAATTAAGGGGTTAAGCCACACAGGCACGATACCCACCCTTCACCCATGAATTTGTACTGTGGCTTCAATGCAACTATATATATATATACTGTATATATATACATACAGAGAGACAGAGAGAAAGAGAGAGAGAGAGATATATACAGTATATATATATACACACGTTATATACACACCCATGATAAACCAAATATACAGTACAAATAAATGTAGAAGGGTTATCAAAACCATACTGTTCTACAACCAAACACTTCTCCATACAGATACTACATTAAAATCAATTTCCTTTAAAAATCCTAACTGATCTCACAATCTACTGTACTGTATATGATCACAAACCAATGAAAAAAAAGTCACATTCCAAAATGCATAAAATCTATGCACCATACTGTATACATTCTGCAAATTAATCAAACGTAAACAAAAATCAGTTAGCAATCATTATTTACACCCCTAAACATTTCACACTCAATCAAGAACAATGAGACCATTAACAGATTCACGCCTAGAGCAGAACAATTAAGCCTTTGAAAAAATATAAGTACCGACAAAAATACAACCTTTACAGTACAGTACAACCAAGGCTATCTATCCCTGACCTTCCTCAAACACACAATACAATACCAAGGAATAATACATCTATCTAATTTTAAAATACTTTAAACTCACAAAATAATTAAAAACACATCTAATCCAGCTTTTAAAACATCATCATTTCTTACCCTGAATGTATACTGTACAGTATATCTCTCTAGACATATATATTGTACATACATACATACAGTGGCAAGAAATGATATACCACAAGCAAAAAAAAAATACACAGGTTAAAAAACCTTTTGAAATAATGAACAAGTTAAATAAAATACATTTCTTTACTGTAGTTCACTTACCATTACTTGCCCCCACCGACTCCCGTTGCCCAGCTTACTCACGAACCAATCCACGATCAGGAACCCATAAAATAATAAACCATTGAAAATAATAAACATTAAACTAAAAATCCAAACCAATCCACGGGTCTTCTACTTGTAATACACCTTCATCTGTATTCTTCTTTCTTCTATCTCCTTCCGGGCGGGGCAGGGCGTGGTCTTCTTTCCATCATCGGCCACGCCCTTGTCTTTTTCCTTCTCCGGAGGTCCTTCCTCCGCGGCGTCTGGCTGCAAAATGAGACGACATAGGCTTTTAAAGGCCTATGACGTCACATTTTGCGTCATGGTTCCCACGGTCCTGATTGGACCGTGAAAACCATGTGTGTTGGCCGATAATAAAAAAATGATGACGTCACTTAAAGGGAATGAAAGCACAGCCAATCAGAATGGCTTTGCTTCAATTGCCTTTAAGATGACGTCATGAAAAGGCACATGGTCGTGCACACATGGTACTAGAGCCAATCAGAGCGTGGGAACTTTATGCCTACTCTGATTGGCTCTGGTATACCATGTGTCAGGGGCTTGGGGGAGAAAGGATGTGACGTCAATGAAAACCTGTCACGTGGTACGGTAGCCAATCAGAGCGTGGGAACTTTATCCTTATTGACGTCACATCCTTTCTCCCCCAAGCCCCTGACACATGGTATACCAGAGCCAATCAGAGCGTAGGGATAAAGTTCCCACGCTCTGATTGGCTCTGGTATACCATGTGTCAGGGGCTTGGGGGAGAAAGGATGTGACGTCAATAAGGATAAAGTTCCCACGCTCTGATTGGCTACCGTACCACGTGACAGGTTTTCATTGACGTCACATCCTTTCTCCCCCAAGCCCCTGACACATGGTATACCAGAGCCAATCAGAGTAGGCATAAAGTTCCCACGCTCTGATTGGCTCTAGTACCATGTGTGCACGACCATGTGCCTTTTCATGACGTCATCTTAAAGGCAATTGAAGCAAAGCCATTCTGATTGGCTGTGCTTTCATTCCCTTTAAGTGACGTCATCATTTTTTTATTATCGGCCAACACACATGGTTTTCACGGTCCAATCAGGACCGTGGGAACCATGACGCAAAATGTGACGTCATAGGCCTTTAAAAGCCTATGTCGTCTCATTTTGCAGCCAGACGCCGCGGAGGAAGGACCTCCGGAGAAGGAAAAAGACAAGGGCGTGGCCGATGATGGAAAGAAGACCACGCCCTGCCCCGCCCGGAAGGAGATAGAAGAAAGAAGAATACAGATGAAGGTGTATTACAAGTAGAAGACCCGTGGATTGGTTTGGATTTTTAGTTTAATGTTTATTATTTTCAATGGTTTATTATTTTATGGGTTCCTGATCGTGGATTGGTTCGTGAGTAAGCTGGGCAACGGGAGTCGGTGGGGGCAAGTAATGGTAAGTGAACTACAGTAAAGAAATGTATTTTATTTAACTTGTTCATTATTTCAAAAGGTTTTTTAACCTGTGTATTTTTTTTTTGCTTGTGGTATATCATTTCTTGCCACTGTATGTATGTATGTACAATATATATGTCTAGAGAGATATACTGTACAGTATACATTCAGGGTAAGAAATGATGATGTTTTAAAAGCTGGATTAGATGTGTTTTTAATTATTTTGTGAGTTTAAAGTATTTTAAAATTAGATAGATGTATTATTCCTTGGTATTGTATTGTGTGTTTGAGGAAGGTCAGGGATAGATAGCCTTGGTTGTACTGTACTGTAAAGGTTGTATTTTTGTCGGTACTTATATTTTTTCAAAGGCTTAATTGTTCTGCTCTAGGCGTGAATCTGTTAATGGTCTCATTGTTCTTGATTGAGTGTGAAATGTTTAGGGGTGTAAATAATGATTGCTAACTGATTTTTGTTTACGTTTGATTAATTTGCAGAATGTATACAGTATGGTGCATAGATTTTATGCATTTTGGAATGTGACTTTTTTTTCATTGGTTTGTGATCATATACAGTACAGTAGATTGTGAGATCAGTTAGGATTTTTAAAGGAAATTGATTTTAATGTAGTATCTGTATGGAGAAGTGTTTGGTTGTAGAACAGTATGGTTTTGATAACCCTTCTACATTTATTTGTACTGTATATTTGGTTTATCATGGGTGTGTATATAACGTGTGTATATATATATACTGTATATATCTCTCTCTCTCTCTTTCTCTCTGTCTCTCTGTATGTATATATATACAGTATATATATATATAGTTGCATGATGAAGCCACAGTACAAATTCATGGGTGAAGGGTGGGTATCGTGCCTGTGTGGCTTAACCCCTTAATTACCTTTGCGGTTATTATCCGATAAGGTGTTTAAGGGGTTAATTGATATCTGAATGTAATTGCAATGTATTGGCTTGGTTTTGGCTATGTTTTGTGTGGGCAAGAGAAGGAAGGCGCTGGCATCGGACACTTCGTATTGATGAGGTCAGTAGTACTTTATTTATTTGTATACAGTATGCTAGTTAATGTTTTTAATAATGGGCAATTAATCTATTATCCATATCTGGATAATAGTTATTTTGCACATTATTGTACTGTAGGTGTTGGGGGGGAGGGTGTATGTATTGAATGTATTGGCCAGGTTTATTTTTTTTACATTCAGGGTTACTTCCGTGGTTTTGCGTGGGACCTCTGGAGACCACCCGCGGGGAATCCTCGGGTATCCTAAAGGGTAGCAGGCTGGTGGTTCCACGGGTGACACATGCGGGGATGATGATGTGTGGTCCCACTTCTGTGGGGGCACCGCGGACCCGTAGTCTGCGGGCATGACGATGTGTGGTCCCACTTCTGTGGGGGCACCTCCGAGCCGTAGGTGCGGGGATGATGATGTGTGGTCCCACTTCTGTGGGGGCACCGCGGACCCGTAGTGAGCACCCGTGAGTTCCCCAGACCCCCATGGGAACCACCCGAGGCCCCGCAGACACCTGTGGGTTTGACCCGGGGCTCCCAGACATCCTTGGGCCTACCGTGTGGACCCAATTGAGGCTCACGGTGACCCAAGGAGACCACCTGGGCGCCATGGTGCTGGCAGGATCCACCAGCAGGCCTCCAGAACCTGTGGAATGCTGCTGGTAAACTGTAGGTCTGTCCAGGTGCCCTGCCAGCCCACCGGGGACTAGCGTGGGGCTGCGTTATGGACCCTGAATGTAAAAGAATAAATCTTGTATTTATGGGGGGGGGGGGGGCACAGGGGGTGGGTAATGTATTTAATAAATAGAATGCTGTTTATTGTGGGTGATTGTACTGTTTTTATTGTGGGTACTGGGGTGGGGGTGGGGTGTTTCCCCAACGGTATGTGGGTAGGCCTCCCTTGTGGGTAGTTAGTGGGTGAGGGTTGAGGGTGGTTAGGCCTCACGGGGTGGGGGGTTAGAGTGGGAGGGTATGTACAGTAGGCGTCCCAAGTGGTGGGTGAGGGCGGGTTAACCCCTTCATGACTGTAGCGGTTAATAACCGCTATGGTGATTAAGGGGTTAGGGGACATTACTTTGAAAGTGTTATTTTTTTTCTCTGTTTTACTGTACAGCAGCGGAGGTTGCCATGGGTAGTGGGTAGTGTATTGAATGTATTTATTGGTTATTATGCGTTAACCCCTTCATTACCTTAGCGGCTATACGCTATGCTAATGAAGCCTCGTTTCTGAACTTTTAATAATATTGTGCAGGAGCAGGGGGTCCCCTGAGATTAGATTTCTGTCTCAGGGAACCCCCTGCTCACTCTACAATATTATTAAAAAGACAGAAATGCTGCTTCTTTACCATAGCGCATAGCCGCTAAGCTAAAGAATGATTCTTTAATGATGTGTGTGTTTTATTCACAGTGTAGATGTTCTCCGGAGCTGAAGCGCACAGGTTTCAGGTCTGGGGACCCCGTGCCCCCCGAGATACAGGCCCCTTTAGGGGGTGCCGGTATCCCTCTGCTCTGCTTGGTTTACAGGCCGCGGTCACGTGATCGGACCTTTAAACCAAGCAGAGGGCTACCGGCACCCCCTAAAGGGGCCTGTATCTCGGGGGGCACGGGGTCCCCAGACCTAAAACCTGTGCGGTTCAGCTCCAGAGACCCCCTGCACATCTACACTATCAATAAAAATGTATTTCCAATGTATTTATTGTCATTTATTTATTTATTTTTTGGCGGCTGCTGTGTGTGATTATTTTTTATTGTGTTTAGCGGGGGTGGGTGACGGGGTTTATAAATGTGAGTTTATAAATAAAATAAAGAATATTATTTATAGGGGCCTTAGAACAGAAGTTCCCACGCCAATTGCGCGCTCATTGCTCTTTTGTTACAATGTTGCTGGTCTTGCGGGTTTGCAGTCTGGCAGCAAAAAGCAGTTTGTACTGTAGTACTGTGTGTGAGATAAAGTAACCAGTTCTTTTATTGCTGAAGTCGCCACTAAAAACTTTTATTTACAAATACAGTACAAAAACCGTGCAACACACAACAACATTCAGTATCCTTTGTTTAAGTACAGCAGGTACTATAGGGTAAAACATGTACTGTACAGTACAGCACAACATTACAGTATGGTCTCACTGAAAGTCCTCCCCATTTTCCAGCCATGGCCGATGCCTTGCATGGCGCAAAACGCCATTAATGCAGTCTCTAACGCCTCTCATTACAGGATCTGTAACAGGGTAATAGCGCTGCATTTCTTCCACAATCTTTTTCCTTAAATTGGCAGGAAGGGCATTTTTTTGGCGATTCCCATCATAGTTCACTTTGAACACCCACTCGCAGTACAATGTGTAGGGAACATGGTGTTTAAATATGATCAAGGCATACTTGTGTGGTATACCAGCACTCCTCACCCTATACTTCTCCCTCAGCGCCGGTGTCAGATCGCACAGGGAGATGTCGGGCACTGTTTGTATGCGAGCGGGTGTAGGAAGTCTTTTGGGAGCGGGTGTACTTGAGGCGATGGGCAATGGTAGGGTGTCTGGGAGGAAGCTTTCCTCCGGTAGTGGTCGCCGGGTTGTCTCCTGGCGTGGTCTAGATGGGGTTGTCATGTCCTCCTCAATAGCATAGTACACTGTATCTTCTGGTGGAGGGTGTGTGCTTGGTGATGGAAGGGGGTCGAAGGTACCATGCATCACATCCATGTCACCCCCCTGCTCCAGCATCGGGGAAACAGGGGCATTAACACCGAGCAAATAATGTATGCCCGCTATGTCTGCCTCTATCTTGTCCATCCGTTGATCCATCCGTTGCTCCATATGTAGCATCCGTTGATCCAGCCGTTGCTCCATATGTAGCACCGACTCCAGAAGCAGATCTAGCTTTGCCAGCACACTAGAATTCCCGGGGAGATCCACACTTAGCCCATTCAGGATCCGGTCCAACGAGCTGCTTGTGCATGGCATCTGGAGATCTGGGGGGATGGGTGCAACGGAGGATGAGATGGGGGTTCCCTGGAGAGAAGCGGCATCGATGGAGAGTGGAAGAGGTGACCTGGGGATGCCCGGTACAGGAGAAGCTGCAGCGTGGTGGAAGAGGGATGGAGAAGGTGACCGCTGGATTTCCGGGAGAGAAGCAGAGTCGTCCAAGAGCAAAGGAGACAGTGACCCGTTGATTTCAGAGGCAGCAGCATCTTCAGATGGAACCGGAGAAGATGGGGGTGGAGAAGCCGGGCTGAAGATTTCCGGGACAGCTACAGCAGAGTCGTCGAAGCATATGGGAGCAAGTGGTCTGCGGATTCGGTGAGTTGGCTGCCATGCGTCTTGCGAACCGAGCACAGTACCGTATTTCTTCTTCACATAATAAGGCTGACGTGTTTTAAAAGCCTTAGCCTTTGGGGTCAGCAGAAGGTTTTCTTTGTTGGCCTTAGCCTGTCGCTTTGCCTTTGGCTTGGGAACGGTAACTGCCTTTCTTTTTTTCAGTGTGGCAGGCACAGCAGAGGTGAGATGATTCTTTCTTCCATAGAACCGGGGCTGCTCCATGTAAGCGGGAGGCACAATGCAGTATCTGGACAATGCCTCAGATAAAGATCAGCAAGTGGTGGGCTATGCAACGTGTACAACCTTTTATGCATGGTGGCCAGGTACAGGTGTTGAAAGTGGGTGGTCTGTTATGTGAGTCATTAACATATAAATACACCATCCATTTTGTGGATTCACTGCACATTGAATACACATCGACTAAACATCGAATACACATTCTTGTGTTTGTATTTCTTTCTACAGTACTCGCAGCAATGCCTGTTAAGAAGATTTCAAAGGATCTCAGCATGAGAATGAAGGAGATGTACACGAGCGGACAACGAATTGCAGATATCCAGCGCTGGTTAACTGCTTCTGGCCTCGTTGTGCCATCAAGCACTGTGTGCTATCATGCACAAGGAAAAAACAGAGACCGCAAAAAGGCACCAAGGGTAACAAATGCGTAAGTATACTGTATTTATAAAACTTAACCAAAAAAAATATAGAAAACTGTAGTGTACATCTACAGTATACCGTATTTATATAGTATATTTATTATATTACAACAGTATATACTGTAGTGTACTGTATGTGTGGTCAATTTATATTTTTTGTGCAGCAGTATACACTTTTGGTATATTGCAATTCATCTGACAACGGAATATACAGTATATGATGTGTATTTATTATGATATAACAACAGTATACCGTATTTATATAGTATATTTATTATATTACAACAGTATATACTGTAGTGTACTGTATGTGTGGTCAATTTATATTTTTTGTGCAGCAGTATACACTTTTGGTATATTGCAATTCATCTGACAACGGAATATTTATATAGTATATTTATATTACAACAGTACTGTATACTGTATATTTTGTCTATTTATATTTATAGTACAGCAGTATACATTTTTTGTATATTTATATTTACTGTATATTACAACATTACATGTACAGTATACAGTATACATTTTATATTGCTGCATATTAATAACACAATATAATTTCTTTGCATTGTAGGGAGACTACTCTTCTGGTGGACAGAATAAGTGAGGAGAATGATGAGAGGAGCGCATTAAGGGTTAAAAACACTCTTCAGGAAAACCACAATCTGACTGTATCCGAGAGCAGCATAAAGAAGATGAGACGCAGAATTGGATGGAAATATGGACGTGTGAGGTTAGTAGTGGACAGTACAGGAGGTACTGTACTGTAAAGTAAAAATGTTGTTTTGCAAACTGTACTGCGCTGTGACGCTAACATTTTTTATTCATTGTCATTACAGAGCGTACCCCATGATACGGGACGCAAACAAAATCAAAAGAGTGCTCCAGGCCCAGGCATGGATCGACAGCGGTGAGACTTTCCAGGATTGCATCTTCACTGATGAGTCTACTGTGTCGCTGGAGAGATTTGCAAGATTTGCGTTCCACAAAAAAGGCCGCATAACTTTGAAGCCACGGCCAAAACACCCTGTGAAGCTGCATGTGTGGGGTGCCATCTCTAGGCGTGGACCGGGATGCATTGTCGTCTTTGAAGGTACAATTTCTCAAATATAATGCCGCCTAATGCACTGTACTTGACTAGTGTTGCCTTACCGTATGCACTGTACTGTACTATTGAGCACTTTTCTTTTCTTGCTATAGGAATCATGAATAAAGATTTCTTCCAAGACAACATTGTGCCCGTGATAGTGCGATACATCACACAAGACTTTCCCAATGGTCATCGCTTTTACCAGGACAATGATCCCAAGCACACCGCGTCGACGGCGCATATCCTTGAGCGCGGCATCAACTGGGTGAAGACGCCAGCGGAGTAAGTGTAGTAGACCGTGTCCCATTTATATTCCCCACTGTTTTTACTGTGTACTCTATCTCTTAAACTAATTGTCCTTTCTTTCCAATCACAGATCACCAGACTTCAATCCGATCGAAATGGTCTGGCATCAGCTGAAGGACCACATCCGTAAAGTGGCGAAACCCTCCAAGAAGGACGAGTTGTATACAGCCATAATGAGTTTTTGGAACGATGTACTCACCGAGGAACGATGCAATAAATATATAGACCATATTGCCACTGTGTTGCCCATTGTCATCGCGCGCAATGGACAAGCATCAGGAAAGTAGTACAGTGCTGTAGTATTGTACAGTAGGTACACTATGATACAGGTAAGTATGGCACAGATTTTAGCTTTCCCAATAGTCAGAGTTTACAGTAGTTCCAGTATACAGTACAGTAGACTAGTTTGACATACTACAGTAACTGCCTACTAACTGCTCCATTTTTTCTTTCCAGAGAAAGCTGCACCAGCCACCTACTGTACAGTAGGTCTACCATAATACAGTACGCACATACAGTACAGTACAGTAACTAAACAAAGTTTTTGTTTTCTTGTCGTTCCAGGAAAAAGGGTGCACCAGGGTGGAGGGGGGGCCTTGTGTTCGTCAAATCTGCTTGTGCAGTCAAATGTACAGTATATAAACAGCAGTAATGATGTACACAAAACCTCTCCTCTCTCAATGAACTACTGTACCGCAGACACAATGAGGATACTGTTACAGTATGAAGGGAAAAAGAACAGGATGGGTTATTTAACATTACAGTATACTGTGCAATATTTATACTGTATATTTATATATACTGTATTTTTATTCTAAAGGTATTCGAGAATGTACTCTACTGTATGAGGACCTGGTGACTTTCAACCCTCTCAGACCCACAGAAAGGATTATTTCACATCACTGTATATTTATCCTGTATATTTTCAGTAATTTAGAAGCAGTGGCTGTTCTGAACAGCCCAGGGCCAGATTAACAAAACAATGGCTTGGATTGGATTAGCCAGACGATTGATGCTTGGCCAGGGAGGGATTAAAATCTCTAAGGGAGGGGGTGGGTGGTGTAGCTGTAGGATTGTACTGTGTCAGTATTTCCAACGCCAGGTCACCCTAATAATTGCATGAATAAACCCCCAAAGACAAGGCCCAAATATACTAGTACAGTATACTGTACAGTACTGTAAAGTATTATTATTGTGTGTTGATGTTTTGAATTGCTGTTAACTTGAAAAGTTTCACCATTGTATTGTACTGTATTTGTAAATAAAAGTATTTTGTGGCGACTTCAGCAATAAAAGAACTGGTTAATTTATCTCACATAAAGTACGTGAATACGACCGCAATCACCATTGTACAGTAAATGGGTGCATAGGATGGAACGACAGGTGCTAAAGGGGTATACAGTAAATATGATACTGTATTTATCAGTATTGATCAAAGAGAGTTGATCAGAAGGATTCCCCTTATAAAGTATACAGCACTCTATTGTCATTCATACAGTACAGTATACTGTAGTAAAGGGTAGACAACACATGGTCTTGCAGTATACTGTATTACTAAAAATCTGTCAGGTTGACCAGAATCACTGCGGATATCGGAAAATAATACAATTTTATTAATTCTACGTACTGTATATAAGGGGAATCCTTCTGATCAACTCTCTTTGATCAACACTGATAAATACAGTACAGTAATTTATCTCACACTCAGTACTACAAACTGCTTTTTGCTTGCAATAAACAAACAAACAGGGAAGCGCTACTGTATACTGTATGAGTTAGGATCAGGCCCAGCAGCCACTTTATGTTGAAAACCACATATGAAATGAGCATAAATTTGCATGAATAATTACACAAAAATATATAAAATAAATAGCACAAGTCTCTGACAGAGAGAAATTGTCCAGGTGGTGTGGATACAGGTTAATGCCCCTGTCTGATAGGACAGACTCGGGCAAGAATGGCCTGTGAGAGGTGAAAATCCAGAATGGTAGCTGGGATGGAAAGCGCTACCAACTGTGCAGGTATTGAAGTGTGTAGAAATGGGAAGGTGCCGTAGGCATCAAATGTGGAAAGCGCTCACCCAGACTTCATACAGTACACTGCGCTTTTTGCTTGCATACTGCAAAGCCGCAAGACCAGCAACATTGTAAAAAAAGAGCAAAAAAAAGAGCAATGAGCGCGAAATTGGCGTGGGAACTTCTGTTCTAGGGCCCCTAGAAATAATATTCTTTATTTTAGTTATAAACTCACATTTATATATAAAGTATATATTTATTTCTCTTCATGTACTGTATTTATTTAGATTTATTTATTAATTGTGGAGCTGCTGTGCGTGAGGGGCCATGGCCAGGATGGGGGGGGGGGGGGGGGGGGTAACGGTACAGTATGTGGGTAGGGGGTGAGGGTGGTTAGACCTCACAGTACATTATGCACATTGGGCCCCCCTCCTCCCCACATTTACATACTGTACTGTACACTACACGACATCAATGCAGGGAGGGTTTACCAATGCAGGGAGGGTTTACCAATGCAGGTAAGGCTTTAGGCCTTTATATCTCTCTCCCTTCAGTGTAATCTACTTAACAGAAACATTAGGGGGGGAAGGGGCTTTAGGCCTTTATATCTCTCTCCCTTCAGTGTAATCTGCTTAACACAAACATTAGGGGGGAAGGGGCTTTAGGCCTTTATATCTCTCTCCCTTCAGTGTAATCTACTTAACAGAAACATTAGGGGGGGAAGGGGCTTTAGGCCTTTATATCTCTCTCCCTTCAGTGTAATCTGCTTAACACAAACATTAGGGGGGAAGGGGTTTTTAAACAATGCTGTGTATAATGTACTGTATAAGGTTTTTTACAATTAGATAGATGTAATCCTTGGTATTGTAAGGGTTAGTTTGGTTTTAAATTGTCTTTTCTGGTTGTTACTTACAGTATATATTGATTTTGGTTTACTTGCTTGGTTAAAATACTTTTTGGTATTGTAGTGTGCATTATCCTTAGCGTTGTATACTGTAGGTGCCTTTAAACCCAGTAACCTACTGTATTGTGATTCACTTTGATTCTCCCTAGTGTTTTTTGAGTCACTATCCTTTTCATGTTTAGGGTTGACAGTGTGTGTCGTTCCCTAGTGCTGTTCATTAGTGTTTAAGGGTCCATGCCTCTTTTTTAAGTGTTTTTAAATCATGTACTGTTTATTCATCCCTTTTTGCACTGTGTCAAATAAATAAACAAATATATCAATTGCATACCTGAGTGCTCCCATACGGGTTACTTTTTTCTCTTTTCACTCACATACAGTATGTATATATATATATATATATATATATATATATATATATATATATATATATATATATATATATATATATATATATACAGTATATATACACAGTGTATATATGTATACTGTATATATATATATATATATATATATATATATGTATACAGTGTATATACTGTACAGTATATACAGTATTTATTTCTCTTCATGTCTTTATTTATTTATTTATTTATTTAGATTTATTTATTAATTGTGGGGCTGCTGTGCGTGATTTTTTTTTATTGGGGTTGAGGGGGGTGTTTGGCCCTTGGTGTGAGTTTACGACTTGCAGCAGCAGCAGCACAATTAATAAATAAATATAAATAAATAAATAAATAAATGACAATAAATACATTTGAAATACATTTTTATTGATAGTGTACATGTGCAGGGGGTCTCCGGAGCTGAACCGCGGTGGTTTTAGGTCTGGGGACCCCGTGCCCCCCGAGATACAGGCCCCTTTAGGGGGTGCCGGTATCCCTCTGCTCTGCTTGGTTAAACGCAGAGCACTCAGCACTCAGAAACACAGGCCAGCCAGATTGAAACACACACACAATAGGGGGAGGTTTTTTTTACATAGCTTGCAGGGAAGCTTAACGCACACACACAATAGGGGGATAGGGGGATAGGGGGAGGTTTTTTTTACATAGATTAGAGAGAAGGCAGGGCGTTTTAAAAGCGAGAATAGGGGGAGGGGGTTTTACATAGATTTTATTTATTTATTTATTTAGATTTATTTATTAATTGTGGGGCTGCTGTGCGTGAATTTTTTTTATTGGGGGTGAGGGGGGTGTTTGGCCCTTGGTGTGAGTTTACGACTTGCAGCAGCAGCAGCACAATTAATAAATAAATATAAATAAATAAATAAATAAATGACAATAAATACATTTGAAATACATTTTTATTGATAGTGTACATGTGCAGGGGGTCTCCGGAGCTGAAGCGCACAGGTTTTAGGTCTGGGGACCCCGTGCCCCCCGAGATACAGGCCCCTTTAGGGGGTGCCGGTATCCCTCTGCTCTGCTTGGTTTACAGGCCGCGATCACGTGATCGGGACCTTTAAACCAAGCAGAGGGCTACCGGCACCCCCTAAAGGGGCCTGTATCTCGGGGGGCACGGGGTCCCCAGACCTAAAACCACCGCGGTTCAGCTCCGGAGACCCCCTGCACATCTACACTATCAATAAAAATGTATTTCCAATGTATTTATTGTCATTTATTTATTTATTTTTTGGCGGCTGCTGTGTGTGTGTATTTTTTTATTGTGGGTAGCGGGAGGGTGGGTGAATGGGGTATTCGCCCCAACGATGGTTGGGGAGGGCTTGCGGGGGGGGGGGGGTGGGGTAGCGGGAGGGCTTAACCCCTTCATGACCGTAGCGGTATTAACTGCTACGATCGTGAAGGGGTTAAGTGCACCCGCAACCCCCCCCCCCTCCCGCAAGTCCTAAACTCACACCAAGGGCCAAATACCCCCCTCACCCATCCCCACTACACACAATAAAGCGGGCACGGTGGGTTAACCCCTTCATTGCCTTAGCGGCTATCCGCTATGGTAATGACGCAGCATTTTCCGTATTTTTAATAATATTGATCAGGAGCAGGGGGGTTCCCTGAGCATTAATTTCTGGCTCAGGGAACCCCCTGCTCACTGTACAATATTATTAAAATACAGAAATGATGCTTCTTTACCATAGCGCATAGACGCTAAGGTAAAGAACGAGTGTTTATTTATACTGTATATTGTATGTGTTTTATTGATAGTGTACATGTGCAGGGGGTCTCCAGAGCAGAAGCGCACAGGTTTCAGGTCTGGGGACCCCGTGCCCCCCGAGATACAGGCCCCTTTAGGGGGTGCCGGTATCCCTCTGCTCTGCTTGGTTTACAGGCCGCGGTCACGTGATCGGGGCTTTTAACGCAGAGCTGGATACCGGCACCCCCTAAAGGGGCCTGTATCTCGGGGGGCACGGGGTCCCCAGACCTAAAACCACCGCGGTTCAGCTCCGGAGACCCCCTGCACATCTACACTATCAATAAAAATGTATTTCAAATAATTTTTAATGTGTGGATGTTTGCGCAGAGAGAGAGCAGCGGATCTCTCTCTGCTGCAAACACATCTCGCCCCCGCCGCCCATACAGTACTGTAGTATCATTTATGTATGTGCATATACAGTACAGTACAGTACTGTATGTTAGGGCTTACAGGGGTTGTTGTTATACAGTATATATATATATATATATATATATATATATATATATATATATATATATACTGCATTACAATTCATTATAGGGGACGGCTTCACAGAGAATAGCTCGCAAGCGCCACCATGTGTATTTTGACGGCATTGCAGTATTGTAACCAGCCGGAATAAAAAGCTTAAATTCCTGCCGGAAAATAACGCAATGCACTCTGGCTGAAAAATATCAGAAACCTGAATACACCCGAGTATACCCGAATTCGCGGGACTAGCCGTGCTCGAATAAAGTGTGTCGCCAGTGTAGATACAGGAAAAAGCTGGTGATACACACCAATACCCTCCAATAAATTGTGGCTCAATATGATAAAAACAGGGATCGCTACATAACCTTTTACTTATTGCACGCTTCCACGCATGAGGAGCTGGCGAAAATTTGTAAAAGTCATAGTTTTCGATAAAATACTGATAAATTTGAACAGCTGTTTCCATCTTATCATCTGTTGCATTAATCGCGGCCCATATCAAATACACGTAACTTCTGTCGGGTTTTTGGAAAACGGGCTGCACTTGAATACTCATGGCGGCGGCTCTCTGGAGAATACTGTAACAGAAACTGGTCTTTGTCTTTCTTTAATATGAAAAGCCTAAATTGATACATTATTGCAACCTCTTCCTTCAGTCTCAAGGCCAATTTACAATAGCACACTGTGGTATCTTTTTTAAACGAAACACCTGCAAGTCGACACATTACTGAAGCGCATGCGCATTACAATTCATGAATATCTGCCATCTGGCGGACACGCAAAGAATTGCAACCTATTAAATCCGAACTATTCTCAATAAACGCATCAACCGCGCATCAACCGCGCGTCAACCGCGCATGACCCGTGGCCTAGAATGCAAAATGAATGCGGCATGCTCCATGTGAAGTGCGTCGCATTCCAGAAAAAAGCCAGGGAAAAACTGGCGATGTGTTAGAATAAAATGAGCCTCAGCAGTATACGACCCAACCAAGAGAATAATAACATTACTAGACCTTCTACTTCCACTTCTAGTGTTACACATCTAGACAAATAAATTGATTGTATTTTCGAACAATATCAACATAAAAATAAATATCAACCTCTGGTAGATTTTGAACAAGAACAAATAGTGTGCCACCACAGCCGTGAAGATAAACCTACCTTTTCTTTTTTAGATTGGAGGAAAACAAGAGCCCAACAGCATGCCAGAGAAGCAATCAGAGATCTACTAGGGAGAGAGGGAACCTCCAGAGACAAAAAAAGAATAAACACAATAGAAGAACAAGAGGAGGTAGAAAGACTGGGCAAAATACACAAACATTAAATTCCACTTATAAAAACATTTTTAATATTAGCCAATATCCTATTACAGCAAAAGAAAAAGAGATCCTCTCTAAAGGCCTATCTTTCGCTCCAAGGCCTATTACTCCAATGTCTTATTCCATTTCCAAATTTAAGAAACCATCTACTTTTTTCCCTAAATTTGTTAGCGGGCCATTTATTAATACCTTTGCACAAATGGTCACAGATGACCTAGAGATACAAAGTGTAAATATAAAATAAAAAGGGACAATCTTGGCATTGATGATAAAAGGGTGCTCTGTGCACTTGAAGAAAATTATTCGATTGTGATCAAGCCTGCTGACAAGGGGGAGGGTTGGTTATTATGGACAAAACTTACTATGTTCGGGTGCCATTACGGATTCTCGAGGATAGGTCCACTTACCAACCCCTCCCCTCCAATCCCACTGTGAATTACCAACGACAACTGTTTGACTTTCTAAACATAGGTTTAGATCAACAGATTATTACCAAACAAGAATTTGAATTTCTTTATAATCAGTATCCAATCATTCCAATTCTTTATTTTATTCCCAAAATACACAAAAATTTACATCAAACACCAGGCCGTCCAATCATATCAGAAATTCAGTCGCTTACTTCTCATTTGTCTCAATTCATAGACCACCATCTACAACCTTATGTTATTAAGCTTCCGTCTTATCTTAGGGATACTACCCACATACTGCAGACCCTAAATGACATTAAATGGCTACCACATTACTATTTAGTGACAGCTGATGTTACTTCATTTTATACGATTATAAATCATGTACAAGGCTGTGATGCTATTAAGTCAGTGATCCTTCAGTTTCGACTGCACTTAAAACTTTTCTAATTACAGGCATTCAATTTATTCTTTCACATATTTTTTTAAATTTTAATAATTCATATTATTTGCAGGTATGTGGCACCGCCATGGGAATCAGGTTTGCACCAAGTTATGCAAATTTATTTATAGGCAACTGGGAAAACAATTCCATCTGGTCCAGTTGTCCCTTTGGAGCAGACCTGGTGCTCTGGCGGCACTACATCGACGATATTTTTTTTCATTTGGTCAAGTTCCCTTCAACAGTTTGAATTATTTCAGGATTATATGAACAACAACACATTTAATTTTAAGTTCACTTTTTCCTCTAGCCAAACGTCTATAGAATTTTTGGACTTAGTTATTTTTATTTCAGACAATTCTCTGCACACTAAAATATTGTTTTTCTTTTTCATCCACCATTACATCTAGAACATATACTGCACCGACACACTTTATTCGAGCAAATACCCAGTATGTACCTGGCAGATACCTGGAATGCGCCGCTCCTCACCTCTGACAAGCCCCGTTGCGTTTGCCTTCCCAGCCTGGGTTCATGCCTGGCTGACGGGCGGCTGATCTGTTAAATGATAATGATTAGGATTTAATAGGCTGCAATGCTTCGCGTGTCTACCAGATGGCATAAATTCATGAATTGTAATGCAGTATATATATATATACTGTGCAGTATTGCAGCCAGCGGGAATAAAATGCTTCAATCCCTGCTTGGAAAATACCTCAATGCACTCGGGCAGAAAACAGTCACAAACCTCAATACACCCGGGTATACCCGAATTCGTGGGACTAGCCGAGCTCGAATAAAGTGTGTCGCCAGTGTACTATAAAACAACACATCACCTGTAATAGCATTAACGTCATCTATCTCCTTGAATGTCCCTGTGGTCTGCAGTATGTGGGTATGACCACAAGGCCTATTAAACGTCGATTGTACGAACATATTTACAATATTAAAAAGGGTCTGATCACACATAGCGTATCTAGTCATTTTCTTCAGGTGCACAAGAAAGACCTCAAGGGGCTCAGATGTATGGCTATAGAAGTTCTTACGCCACCATGAAGAGTAGGCAACATCATAGTCTTCTAGGAAAACGAGAATCCTTTTGGATCTACTGTATGAGCTCCACACCCTGGCACCTTCAGGTCTCAATGTTGAGTTTGATCTCAAATCTTTTTTTGACGGGATAATACTAATATTACATATAGATCACCATTATATTTACATTAGGTAGGTTATATTTACACTCTTTCACTCACATTTAATTTTCACACATAGGTAGTCATAAATACACATTAGCCTTTAGTTTATTATTCACACCTAAGGGGCCTATTCCCATATATTTCCTATTCGCAGCACAACAGTATATTAAATAAACACACATTATACTTACACATGAGTTCCTTTAGATGAGGAGGTATTATGCAATACCCATTAAGTGCACACCAATACTCACTCCTTTACATTTCTATTTCTATTTTAGATTTATCTATATCTCTGGATATAATCATAGAGACTTGATTTGTCTAGGGTTAATTATATTAGATACCATTTACATTTTGTTGTAAATCAGGGCCGTGGGAACCATATGACGACAAATGTGACGTCATAGGCCTTTAAAAGCCTATGTCGTCTCATTTTGAAGGCAGATGCCAAGGAGGACGGACCTCCTCCTGAAGATTGAAGACCAGGGCGTGGCACCGGACGTCAAGAAGACCCCGGAACAAGGTATTTTAATACAGATTCACTAAGAATAAAACTAGTACAACCCTTGATTGTCATGTTTTATTATTTTAATGTTTAATTTGTTATGTTTTTTTCTTTTATGGTTTCCTGTTCCTGGATCGTGTCGTGGATTGTTTCGTGGATTTCTTCGTGGCTTGCTTCCTGGATTGGTTCCTGCACTTGTTCTTGGATTGGTTCCTGCACTTGTTCTTGGATTGGTTCCTGGTTTGGTTCGTGGATTTGTTCCTGGATTGTGTCGTGGATGGTGTCGTGGATGGTGTCGTGGATTGGTTCGTGAGTAAGCTGATCAACGGGAGTCGGTGGGGGCAAGTAATGGTAAGTTAAATAAAGAAATGTACTTAATGTAACTGTTTTTTTTGTTGCTTTTTCATGTTTTCATTTTTTATAATGCATATCATTTCTTCCCACTGTATGTATGTCTGTATGTATGTGTACAGATATATATACAGGGTAAGAAATGATAGTGTTGTTAAAGCTTCTAATTCTGTATTGTTAATCATTGTGGCTATGCATTGATGTGTGCTAAATGTATTTTATTTTTAGACAGATGTAAGTTTTGGGCTTCCAGGCCATACAGTAGGATATGGAAAGCCTTGCTTTAGTATATTGTAATTGTTGGTGTACTTTTGACTATGTTTTGAAGTTGTTCTCTGTTAGGATAGCTTTAGTTCATTGTGTAATTGGTATGGATGGTATTTTAATTGTTTAGGGATGTAAGTGATGTGTGGTAATTCATTGATGGTGAGTTTATTGGATTAAATAATATACTTCTTGTGATGTATGGCGATTTGAGTGAGATTATTGTATTGTTAACATTGATTTGCAGCGGGTACATGCAGTTTACATGTTATGCTACATGTATACACTGTAAATGCAATGTTTTATGAGGCATGTGAGCCTACAGATTGAATGATTAAATGGAATTTGGTTAGGCAATTAGTTTTTATTTCACTGAGGATGTTATGCATAACTGTTGTAGGCATTGCAGGATGGCTTCACCCCTTAATTACCTTTCAGGTTAGTACCCGATAAGGTGATTAAGGGGTTCAGTGTTATGTTAATGATATTCAAATGTTGTGGCTATTTATAATGTTGGCAACGGACCCCAAGGATGATGCTGGCGACGGAGACTTCTTATTGATGAGGTTAGTACAATTTTCTTTACATTTTAACGGTATTGAATGTGTTTAATAATGACCAAATAATGTATTATCCCTATGTGGATAATAGTTATTTGGCACATTATTGTACTGTATGTGCTGGGGGAGGGGGTATTAGGCCCAAGGGTATTTGGTAGGACTCCCCTGTGGGTATTGGGTGAGGGTGGTTGGGGGGCTTTGTGGGGGAGGGTATGTGGGTGATGGTGGCTTAACCCCTTAATAACTGTAGCGGTTAATAACCGCTATGGTGATTAAGGGGTTAGGGGACATTAATTTGGATGTTGTAATTCTTGTGTTTGTTTTGCAGAAGCGGATGGGGCATGGGCAGGATGAAGATGAGGATGGCCTTCATCGTGGCAGTGGGACATGGGTGAGTGCTATATGTATTTAAAGTCTTTATTGTTGTGTATGTATTGTAAATGGACAACTGCACTATTATCCATTTGTGGATAATAGTCATTCTGCCCATTACTATACTGTATGTTGTGTATTGCTGCTATGTTTATTGGGGGCATTTGTCCCCAATAAACATGCTACTATGCGTTAACCCCTTCATTGCCTTAGCGGCTATCCGCTATGGTAATGAAGCAGCATTAATGTATTTTAATAATATTGTGCGGAAGCAGGAGGCCCCCTGAGCTGAAGCGCATTTATTTGTGGCTCAGAGACCCCCTGCCTCTCGAGTTACAGGCCCCGGTTTGGGCCATCGGTTACAGTGTGGACGCCATGTTTATTGCGGGGACGCTATAAACATGGCGGCGACACTGCCACCCGATGACACATACCGGGGCCTGTAACTCGGGAAGCAGGGGGTCCCTGCTCCACAAAGCAATGCGGTTCAGCTCAGGGGACCCCCTGCTCACTGTACAGTATAATTAAAAAGACATTCATGCTGCTTCATTACCGTTGCACATAGCCGCCAAGGTAAGGAACGAGTCTTTATTGATGTGTGTGTGTTTTATTTATACTGTACATGTGCAGAGGGTCTCCGGAGCAGAACCGCATTGGTTTGAGGTCCGGGGACCCCCTGCCCCCCGAGATACAGGCCCCTTTATGGGGTGCCGGTATCCCTCTGGTTTGTTTACAGGTCGCGGTCACGTGATCGGGACCTTGAAACGCCGAGGGATACCGGCACCTCATAAAGGGGCCTGTATCTCGGGGGGCAGGGGGTCCCCGGACCTCAAACCAACGCGGTTCAGCTCCGAAGACCCCCTGCACATGTACACTATGAGTAAAAGTTGTTTTTAAATACTTTTTTTGGTGCCGAAGTTTGCGCTGAGAGAGCGGCTTGTCTCTCTCAGCTGCAAACATCTATCGGCACCAAAGGCTTATCGGGAGCCTTATTGGGAGCCAGGCTGTATCGCCACAGGTCATCGGCAGCTTTGCTTTCGCAGTGCTTCGGCAGGGATCGGAAGGATTCGGCCCTTACTGAATACTGCGAGGGCAAATCGCCCAAAAAAAGCCTTTTCGCAATTCGTGCCGAAAATTTTGTATCGGGGCTTACTGCATGAGGCCCATAGTGAGAGTTTCATGGGAACACACATGCTGCAAATAAACAGAACAGTACATATTGCAGCAGTCTCAGTGGATAGTAAAAAAACGCTACACATGTTGCATAAGTCTCAACAAGTAGTGACTGCCCAATTATGGTGTAGTTACAATTAAATCCTAAGAAACTCATCATAATACATCCTAGCCAAATCGTGACAAGGAAGGGCTATAAACATGATGTACTTAGCTTATTAGGTAGTACTCCATGCTGGATCGTGTAGCCCATAGGGAGGAAGTAAACAGGAGCCTGCGCTACAATGTAGCTGGAGCGTGTATCAGAGTGGACCGTGCTGTAGGGTGACGTCACGCCGTATGGTCACCTGACGTACGTTTCACGTGGGTTCGCGCTTTCTCAAAGGTGAAGGCACACTGTAAGCATGCGCAATTTATAGCTGTTGGTAGTAATAGCAGGTATGGGGAAATGTAACCCCTGCACTGCTGTTAGGTAACGAGTCACAGTGCCAGAAGCTACCCAATTGTTACACAGTACTCTAACAACATCCCAGCTTCTTAAAGGGGTAGAGCTGTGGGGTGACTAAATGGCCAACATACATGACCTGTTAATTCCAGAGTCACATATTAATGTCTACGCATCCCATACTAGAGGGATTTGGCAACAACTGATGGATAGTAAACTAAAAGTAGCTATACTGTTATGTCAAGTCTGATGTAGTGGCATACATTATATTATGCAGTCTCAAACCAGTAGGGACTATCAATATGTCTCCTGTCTGTGGAATCACATATCAATAAGTGACCACATAGATTAAGTTGCATATAAATGAATCGTATGGTCCCAACTTAAGAACAGTGGGTGACCACGAGTTACAGATGTATGCAGAATAGCTTAGAAACATGAATGAGGGCAGATCCACCTAGTGAATGATCACGTGAACTTGGGACAATACACAAACAAATCCAGGGTAAGTATGTAATAGAGATTGACAGGCATAGTGCGTATGTAGCTCAGACGCAGAGCCATGACCAAATGCACTAAAGTGAACGCTACCTGACAGAGAGGGTTTAAATAAAGGGAGAGAAAACAAATTCCTCATTAAGCCCCTTTGGTTTAAGAGTTCCCAGAGTGTAGATCCAACGAGATTCTCGTTTAAGAATCTCGTTGTCCCAGTCTCCCCCTCTGCTATGATTGGAAACAGCTACGATGCCAATGAACCGCAAAACTGTGGCTAAGCCCTGATGATGGGTATGGACATGGTTGGCAACTGGAGTGTCGCGGTTGTTGCGGATGTCGCCGAGATGTTCCAATACTCTGTGCCGTAGTTGATGTTTAGTTTTCCCAATATATTTCTTGTTACAGGTGCATATGATCTGGTATATAACCCCCACAGTTCTGCAGTTAATAAATTGCTTAATACCAAAGCTCAAAGATCCGGGATACAGAGCCGTGGGAGCCAGCCAGATTACCCAAGGGAGGCGGTGAGCTGTTCGGGACATCTCCAATTCACACTGTGAGATAAATGCTTTTATTCTATTAGCACATTGTAAGTGCGCATTTTTTACCCATATATTTTTTTATATAAAGTTTTCATATTGATCGCACTATGTAGTTTTCTCTCTCTCTATACACTGGCGACACAGTTTATTACACTGCGGCCAGATCCGCAAGCCGGGAGATTTCCCGGCTTGCTAGTGGCCGCCCCTCGGCGTGCCGCGCGTCATAGACGCGCGGTCACGCGTCTTCGGGAGCGTGCGCCCCCTGCACGCGCGTCCAGGGGCTCCCCGAGGGAGCCCTGGTGTCCCGCGATCGCGGGACAGCGGCAGGGGGTTCCGGGGGACCCGGCGGACCCGGCAGCGGTAGGGAGAGCGCCCCGATCGGAGGGCGCTCTTCCGCTGCTTCGGCGCGCGCCCGTCACTCTCGGGCGCGCGCCAGGCTACTGCTGCGGCACAGAACGGGCAAATGCTCGAATAAACTGTGCCGCAGCAGTACATGCGGTATTTGCTGACGGAGAATCGATAGGGGGTTCGGTGCTCAGATACCTTCAAGGGTGGCAACCAAATTTGCCAACTGCTTTTATTTACTCTTTAGTCCTGTGAGTAGAACAACTATATGAGACAAGACACTGCATAATTATTCCATCTACTGCATTACGTCTGCACTTATATTTGTGTATTTTGTTTTCTCATTCCTCCATATGCTCCCCCTGGATGTTTTGAGATTGGTGGTTAGGGGACATTGTTCATAGTGTATTTTACTGTTACATATATTTTGCATAGTGTTACATGATGCACAGATTAATTGCATCATGTACACACAATGCAATTGTGTGACATTTCATATACATTTGTGTAGCTGCTGGTTTGTTGGTTAATATTTACAATCGATGCTGGATTTATTGTGACATGCTATGTGTTGATTTTAAGATTAAAAATTCATGTTTTGATTTATGCATGTTTTATGTGTTTCATAATGGACAAATAATCTATTATCCATATCTGGATAATAGTTATTTTGCACATTATTGTACTGTATGTGTTGGGGGTTGGGGGTGGATGTATGTTTTGAATGTATAGGTCAGGTTTATTTATTTTACATTTAGGGTTTGTTCCTTTTGGTTCTGCGTGAGACCTCTGGAGACCACCTAAGGTATCCTAGGGTATCTCACGGGTACCAGGCTGCGTGGTCCACGAGCTCAGCCTATGCTCTATGTCTTTCGTGTCTTTGTGATTTTCAAGATTGCTGTATGAACTACCAGTCCAGATTTGACTGTTTCATCATTCCATCTTAAGTAAGTGTCTATATTTTGTCTGTTATTTGTATATTTTGTGGGTTCACCTTTTTCAAGGAATAAATTATATTTTATCATATCTCAGCTGTGTTCAGTTCAACCCAGGTATTTTTGGTGTAAATTATATCTTGTCATAAAGTTACCGTGACAACCATACTGTTGTGCTGACTGTAAACCATACTAACATAATACATGTAGAATAAATGCATACTTTTTATTTTTTCGGGTTTATTATACAGTACAGGCAGTCCTCGGTTATCCGACACAATGCGTTACTCAAAATGGCGTTGGATAGCGAAACGTTGTAAAGCGAAACACGTTTTCCCATAGGAACACTGTTTAAATGAAAGGTTCCATTCCTGAAGGCATTTTTAATGCTAAAATATACAAAATATTTTACGCAGGCAATAAGATATGCAGCACACACATAAATTATATAGTGCGCATACCGTATTATATATATAATATAACATAATATAAAAATATAATATATTATATAGTATAATATAGTATAATATATATATTATGTACACATAAACACCTTTGCAAAGCGTCGTAAGAGCGTTGGATAAGCTGTTTTGGCGTTGTAAAAATGAACATAGGTATGCATTGCATAGCGTTGGATAAGCCATTCGTTGTAAAGCAAAGCGTTGTAAAATGAGGACTGCCTGTATATATAAAAAAGTATTGTATACGGTCTGAAAACATCAGCATTCTGTTTCAGGTATTCTATCCTACTCAATAACAGCGGCCACTAAACTGTAGACTCCGGTACGTGTTTTTTTTTACTCAGATTCAGCAATGTGCAGGCATTGTAACACAAAGCGATATTATCCATCGAAATCCCTCCATTTGCCGTTTTCCGCATGAGAAAGTTTTCTAATCTGAGGAACAAAAAAAAAGTAAATGTTTTACTGTAATGGTCAGTCAGTCAGTCCCCTAAAGGAGTTCCCACAGTCAGTCCCACCAATAATTTTCTCGGGGGCATCTCCTGTTCACATGTGCATGCGCCTACCATCGATGTGATGACACGCATATGCGTTTCAAGAAGGTTCTAATGCGCATACGCCTAGCTTTTCACCAATTGTGCAGTATCTACTGTAGAAGCCGCTCAGCCAATGATATTGCTTACAGCAGAATCGCTCGACTTTTGAATCGCACTGATATTGATATTTTCAAAATAAAAAAAACAGAATAAAATACGGCAACATTACTCACCATAGACTTCCCCAATCAGCTGGCGCAGAGCCACTGCCAGTCCCGTATTCTTGATCATACACATCGTTGACAGGTGACAGCGGGACAACTACACCTGTAGTCCGCTGATGAGGTTGGAAATCGCTTAGGTACATGCAAGCTTGCTCGAAACTGTACGCGAAATCCGGCTCAGGCTGCAGGTATCCGGGCGGGGACAGACAGCAAGGGTTGCCAGACACCAGGTTTTCTCTGACGGTCGGACCGTTATTGGAAGCTGTCGCTGTCGCTGTCACTGTCGCATTGCTTGCCAGCGACTGACGTTTCTTAGTTGGTTTTAACACGACCTTTCGCCTTTTGCCGTCTGCATGGTCATAGATACGGGAAAAACCCGGTGATACACACCAATACCCTCCAATAAAATCGGGATCAATACGAAAAAAACATGGATTGCTACATAACTTTATCCTTATTGCACGCTTCCACACATTAGCATCTGGCGAAAATTTGTAAAAGTCATAGTTTTCGATAAAATACTGATAAATTTGAACAACTGTTGCCATCTTATCATCTGTTGCATTAATCGCGGCCCATATTAAATAAGCGTACGTTCTGTCGGGTTTTTGGAACACGGACTGCAGTTGTGCACTCATGGCGGGACTCTCAGGACAATAAACAGACCAGAAACTGGGCTTGTCTTTTTTTCATATGAAAAGCCTAAATTGATACATTATTGTAACTTCTTCCTTCAGTCCCAAGGCCAATTTGCAATAGACCACTGTGGTATTTTTTTTAAACACCTGCAAGTCGACACATTACTGAAGCGCATGCGCATTGCAATTCATGAATATCTGCCATCTGGCAATTACGCGAAGAATTGCAACCAATTAAATCCGAACCATTATCAATAAACACATCAACCGCGCAACAACCGCGGGTGTGAATGCAACATGAATGCGGTATAAATGCGGTCATAATGCGGCATGAACGTGGTGAAGTGCGGTAAAGTGCGTGGCATTCGGAAAAAAATCCCAGAAAAATTCGGAGATGTTGGAGAATAAAAGGGGCCGCGGCTGTAACTTACCGGATTGTTGTTTTTCTATACATCGTAGAGAGACAACTCTTCTGGTCGACAAAATAAGTGAAGAGAATGATGTGAAGAGTTCATTAAGGGTCAAATACACTCTGCAGCAAAATCACAATCTCACTGTATCCGAGACCAGCATAAAGAAGATGAGACGCAGAATTGGATGGAAATATGGACGTGTGAGGTTAGTACTGGACAGTAAAACATACTGGACACCTAACAAGCTCCTATTGAACCCCCAAAATGACCACAACATATATATAAGCATATGAGTGTCACAGAGGAGTGCTATTGAGCATGGCAATATATACTTAAAACCAGAGACAGAACATAAAACACAGACAGACAAAGCTCAGTTTTTAGCACATCCAGTGAGACTCATACACGGTACAGTGCCTAAATATATATGTATAAATATCTAATAAGTAAAATGGTCTTTTAGTTTGACATTTTTGGCCAAAATTGTTATAAGCCCCTGAGCTAACGCCAAGGCAGACCACATATCAGGGGTCCCTAACGCTAATATAAATTCTTAATAACCTGTGTAATAACAGGAAGAATGATTTATAGTAAATCTGTCAATATTAGTAGCAAAGTTCTAAGTCTGACTGAAGCTTTTATTAACCTGTACATTACCAGGAAAAGCACTCTGTATTAGAGATGTCACAGCCAAACTGCAAGCAGGCGAGTTCCCCTGAGTGGAAGATGCTATGGAGTGAGCCCATAACCATTTAAATGTGGGAGGGGGTGAGCTTAAATTAGGAAGGAGGTTGCCACCCTCCAATCAGCCATGACTAGCTGGACAAGAATTGTAAAACATACTGGACACCTAACAAGCTCCTATTGAACCCCCAAAATGACCACAACATATATATAAGCATATGAGTGTCACAGAGGAGTGCTACTGAGCATGGCAATATATACTTAAAACCAGAGACAGAACATAAAACACAGACAGACAAAGCTCAGTTTTTAGCACATCCAGTGAGACTCATACACGGTACAGTGCCTAAATATATATGTATAAATATCTAATAAGTAAAATGGTCTTTTAGTTTGACATTTTTGGCCAAAATTGTTGTAAGCCATAGCATCACTCATAAGCAATGCTCACTCCATAGCATCTTCCACTCAGGGGAACTCGCCTGCTTGCAGTTTGGCTGTGACATCTCTAATACAGAGTGCTTTTCCTGGTAATGTACAGGTTAATAAAAGCTTCAGTCAGACTTAGAACTTTGCTACTAATATTGACAGATTTACTATAAATCATTCTTCCTGTTATTACACAGGTTATTAAGAATTTATATTAGCGTTAGGGACCCCTGATATGTGGTCTGCCTTGGCGTTGGCTCAGGGGCTTACAACAATTTTGGCCAAAAATGTCAAACTAAAAGACCATTTTACTTATTAGATATTTATACATATATATTTAGGCACTGTACCGTGTATGAGTCTCACTGGATGTGCTAAAAACTGAGCTTTGTCTGACTGTGTTTTATGTTCTGTCTCTGGTTTTAAGTATATATTGCCATGCTCAGTAGCACTCCTCTGTGACACTCATATGCTTATATATATGTTGTGGTCATTTTGGGGGTTCAATAGGAGCTTGTTAGGTGTCCAGTATGTTTTACAATTCTTGTCCAGCTAGTCATGGCTGATTGGAGGGTGGCAACCTCCTTCCTAATTTAAGCTCACCCCCTCCCACATTTAAATGGTTATGGGCTCACTCCATAGCATCTTCCACTCAGGGGAACTCGCCTGCTTGCAGTTTGGCTGTGACATCTCTAATACAGAGTGCTTTTCCTGGTAATGTACAGGTTAATAAAAGCTTCAGTCAGACTTAGAACTTTGCTACTAATATTGACAGATTTACTATAAATCATTCTTCCTGTTATTACACAGGTTATTAAGAATTTATATTAGCGTTAGGGACCCCTGATATGTGGTCTGCTTTGGCGTTGGCTCAGGGGCTTACAACAATTTTGGCCAAAAATGTCAAACTAAAAGACCATTTTACTTATTAGATATTTATACATATATATTTAGGCACTGTACCGTGTATGAGTCTCACTGGATGTGCTAAAAACTGAGCTTTGTCTGTCTGTGTTTTATGTTCTGTCTCTGGTTTTAAGTATATATCGCCATGCTCAGTAGCACTCCTCTGTGACACTCATATGCTTATATATATGTTGTGGTCATTTTGGGGGTTCAATAGGAGCTTGTTAGGTGTCCAGTATGTTTTACAATTCTTGTCCAGCTAGTCATGGCTGATTGGAGGGTGGCAACCTCCTTCCTAATTTAAGCTCACCCCCTCCCACATTTAAATGGTTATGGGCTTACTCCATAGCATCTTCCACTCAGGGGAACTCACCTGCTTGCAGTTTGGCTGTGACATCTCTAATACAGAGTGCTTTTCCTGGTAATGTACAGGTTAATAAAAGCTTCAGTCAGACTTAGAACTTTGCTACTAATATTGACAGATTTACTATAAATCATTCTTCCTTTTATTACACAGGTTATTAAGAATTTATATTAGCGTTAGGGACCCCTGATATGTGGTCTGCCTTGGCGTTGGCTCAGGGGCTTACAACAATTTTGGCCAAAAATGTCAAACTAAAAGACCATTTTACTTATTAGATATTTATACATATATATTTAGGCACTGTACCGTGTATGAGTCTCACTGGATGTGCTAAAAACTGAGCTTTGTCTGTCTGTGTTTTATGTTCTGTCTCTGGTTTTTAGTACTGGACAGTACAGGAGGTAAAAGTGTTGTTTAAGAAACTGTACTGTACCTCTAAAATTATTCCTTGTCATTACAGAGCGTACCCTATGATAAGGGATGTTAACAAGATCAAGAGAGTGGTCCAGGCCCAGGCATGGATCGACAGTGGAGAAACTTTCCAGGATTGCATCTTCACTGACGAGTCTACTGTTTCGCTGGAGAGATTTGCCACCTTTGCATTCCACAAAAACGGTTGCATATCTATAAACACCCAATGAAGATGCATGTGTGGGGTGCCATCTCTAGGCGTGGACAAGGATGCATCGTTATCTTTGAAGGTACAGTAAAATGTATGTCACATGCTTTTGCCTTATGCACTGTACTGTACTAGTGTGCAGTTTTTTGAGCACTTTTCTTTTCTTGTTATAGGACTCACGAATAAAGCTTTCTATCAAGAGAAAATTGTGCCTGAGATTGTGGAATACATCACACATGAGTTCCCGGATGGTCACCGTCTCTACCAGGACAACGATCCGAAGCACACCGCGTCAACAGCGCATATTCTTGAGCGCTGTATCAACTGGGTGAAGACGCCAGCGGAGTAAGTGCGGTAACCGTGTCTTATTTTTTCCCACTGTTTTTACTGTGTACTGTATCTCTTTAACTAATTGTCCTTTTTTCCCCCTCCATTGACAGATCGCCAGACTTCAATCCTATCGAAATGGTCTGGCATCAGCTGAAGGACCATATCCGCAAAGTCGTGAAACCCTCCAAAAAGGATGAGTTGGCGCAAGGCATAATGAGTATTTGGAACAATGTACTCACCGTGGAACGATGCAATAAATATATTGACCATATTGCGACTGTGTTGCCCATTGTGATCGCGCGTAATGGGCAAGCATCAGGAAGGTATTATGGTATAGTACTGTACTGTAGTATTGTAAGTACAGTATGATACAGGTAAGTATGGCACAGATTTTTTTTCCCTGAGAGAGCTGCACCAGCCCTCTGGTTATAAAGTATTTAACAGTAGTCACAGTATACAGTAGTTCCAGTATAGACTTGTTTGACAGTACTAACTGCATACTGTTGTCCAATATGGAGTAGCTATACAGTACACAATGCCATAATACAGTATGCACCCAACTGCTCAATTTTTTTCTTTCCTGAGAGAGCAGCACCAGCCATCTGGTTACAAAGTATTTAACAGTAGTCACAGTATACAGTAGTTCCAGTTTAGACTAGTTTGACAGTACTATACAGCACACAATGCCATAATACAGTATGCACATAACTGCACTCATTTTTGTTTTCTTGTCTTTTCAGAAAAAAAGGATGGACTGGGGAGAGGGGGGTATCGTGTAAAGTTTGTGAACTGTTTGTACAGTTAAGTGTATCTAAACTGCAGTCATGATGTACACAAAACTTCTCCTCTCTCAATGAACTACTGTACTATACACAGAATGAGGAAGAAGATAAAGACGGAAAAATTATATTATTATATATATATTATAATATATTACATATTATTAATTAATATTATTATCAATGTGCATTATTCATGATTATCCACCGGCCCTCATCTGACAGAAGAACTGAATAAAGACTGCATTTTGTATTATTCATGATTATTTGTATATTTGTATTTTTAGTTCCTGATAAAATAAAATAAATATTTCTTTACATTCATGATATTCATAATCATTGACAACCCCCCCCCCCACCACACACCTACACCAAAGAAAAAGAAAGAATGACCAAAAGGTGGTAATTTACTGCATCAACAACATGAATCAGATAATGTTTTTTTTAACTCTTAATTTCACAGTAATGTGCAAATCAGATTTACATATCAAATTCGAGAAGGGATTATCAAAAGCGTTACTGTAAACAAAGCCTCAAAGGGTTGGGGGGGTGGCTGGGTGAGTGATGCGCAGTATTCATCAGCTAGCTCCCTTCCCAAAGAGGATTACAGAGAGATGACTCAAAGCCAACAATAGGAAAATTAGGCATGCAGGCGCAGAGAGGTGATGCTCGGCTAGGGACGGAAGATTAAAAACACAATGGCAAGCTTTAGAAACGGAATGGCTCTGGAGAGGTGTCTGTTGATAAGAGGTTCAAATCCTTGAGTGAGCCTTGTGTGTGCGTGGGGGAGGGGGGTACAGGGTACAGCTGCATGAAGGATTAGCTGTACTGCAGTTCAAAGAAATGACATATTTTCAAAAGGCAGGTCATCATAATAATTTGATCCCTACACCCCCAAATACATAAAAAGCACACAAATCAACCATGTGCAGTCAAACGCACAGTGTCGCAGTCAAAAGCTACAGCACAGATTGAAAATCGTAATATCAAGATGGTTTAGGCAGGCTTGTGGAGAAAAAAATAAAAATGAGGAGAAAAAAATATATATTTTTTTTTGGTCACTCACCCTTGAACTTCGCAAGCAAGCAGTGGTGAACTTACAGATGCATGCGCAGTAATCATCAGCTATGTACTGTAGCTCCCATCTCAAAGAGGATTACGCGCAGGTGCAGAGAGGTGATGCTCGGCTAGGGGCGGCAGACGATTAAAAACACAATGGCAAGCTTTAGAAACGGAATGGCTCTGGAGAGGTGTCTGTCGATAAGTGGTTCAAATCCTTGAGCGAGACTTGTGTGTGTGCATGGGGGAGGGGGGTAAAGGGTACAGCTGCATGAAGGATTAGCTGTACTGCAGTTCAAAGAAATGACATATTTTCAAAAGGCAGGTCATCATAATAATTTGATCCCTACACCCCCAAATATATAAAAAGCACAAAAATCAACCATGTGCAGTCAAACGCACAGTTTTGCAGTCAAAAGCTACAGCACATATTGAAAATCGTAATATCAAGATGGTTTAGGCAGGCTTGTGGAGAAAATAAAAATAAAAAATGAGGATAATTTTTTTTTTTGGTCACTCACTCGAACTTCGCAAGCAAGCAGTGGTGAACTTACAGACGCATGCGCAGTAATCATCAGCTATGTACTGTAGCTCCCATCTCAAAGAGGATTACGCGCAGGTGCAGAGAGGTGATGCTCGGCTAGGGAAGTTGAAATACTGCAGTGCAGTAAATTATCCTGTGTGTGTGTGGGGGCGAGCGAGGTGAGAGCGCTGTATATGCCGAAATGTGATACTGTTACAGCACACGCCTATGCGTTTCAACAATTTTCAAATGAGACACAGTACTGCATATGCAAGTATAAATATGCAAATTTACAATTACTGCGCGCGCACACGCAGACTGTGTACTGACGTAGGTTGAACTGCTAAAGTATTAGACTTTGAAGACAACAGCTCGCGAACGCCCCCCTGAGTTTTTAGATGGTATTGCAGTATTGCAGACAGCGCTAATAAAATGCTAATATTACGAGCGCTAAAATACCGCAATACACTCTGGAAAAAAAAAACATACTGCATCTGCCCGCGGTTATCAGATTTGCGCCGCTACGGCCGCACTAGAGTAGAGGCAGCCGCTACTGTATATCCCCACACTCCAGCCAGGTATAAGACGGAGGTTTGTTTGATTAAAATAGGGATCAGGGGGGAAATCATATAATGTATGAAGTATGGTAACAATGTTTTTGTATAAGGGAAAAGAGAATGGGGGTTAACCATCCCCCAAGCTTGATATGTTGAAGGAATGAGGCTAGTTTATGACCCACCATTCCAGGGGGCAAGTAAGCATAACCGAAGGCCTAGCTTATAAGGGACCCTGGGCAGATGCCCTCCAGGATGTATACAAAAAGTTAGAGCTTCAAATGGGTTAAACAGCTGGCCAGCAACTGGGGTAATTCTTTGACCAGAAGCAGATATTCTGTCACTGAGCGAAGGGGTTTGGCCAAGTGGTATTATAAGCTGGTGCAGGTCATGAGGAAGTTGTTCTCTGCTGTAACATCAAGAAGGAGGGGGTGGAGGTGAAGAGGAGTTGTATCACCATCACAGATTTGAACCCCTCTCAAGATGCATCAGTTATTAGAGATACGTATTTAATGAGTCCATCAGTTCCATCTTGTGTGATTCACCTGAGATTCAGTACCATTGGAGAAGTTCCACCTCTTTAGTAAATCGTCTAAATTTCTCAGAGGATAAGTGACCGGAATTCAACAGCAATAGGCCACAGGAATGAAAAGTGGCTTGGAATATTTTGCTGTGTGTTTGCAATTAGGAAAGATTAATTTTGCTATCCCAGTTTCCAAAGTAAGTGTGTCTTTTTACTGTATTTTTGTGTAACATAGTTGTGTGCGTTCATTAGGTGAATAAACGCAATTTATTTTTATCTCTCTGCTTGCTCAATCAATGATCCCGGTAATTAAAAGTCGTAATAAGCTGGGTCCATTGTGACAAGCTTTATTTACTGGTGGCAACGTGTGGGATAGATTGGGCCTATGCTATAAAATCCTGCGGGGTCTTATAACATAGGGGGAAACTCGAAGATTGTGAGCTCCCAAGGCAAGAGAAAGCCTACACACGTTACACAAAGCAGAAAAAAACACAGGTTCTCCAAGTCTGATCTGGCAAGTGTTACATGCTCATGGGGGTAGATTTGTCTACCCAGGACCCTGAGGCTGTAGCGCTTTGCCACCATCAATGCGAGGGCAGGGGCAGAAGCATTGTTAGAGATTTTTCCTAGAGTAGGTTGCCCTAGTGAGATTCTAACTGATCAAGGGTCACAATTCAGGCGTGAATTGTTACAGGGTCTCTGGGGTGTGTGCGGGGTAAACACTAGCACACCATCCCTTATTACCCCCAGACAAACGGTTTATGTGAGAGGTTCAATTGGACCCTGAAGCAGTTGCTTCAGGCAGGTATAGGGATTGAAGGAACAGAGTGGGAGATTCACTTACAGCACTTGCTGTCTGCATAGAGCGGTACTCCCAGAATCTACCAGGGTCTCTCCCTTCAAGCTGCTATATGGCCACAGGGTCCGGGAACCTCCTGACTTACTCTGTGAGGGGTGGAAGGGAAACATTACCCAGACTGATGCGTCTGTGCGACAATCTGTGGCAACTCTCAGAGACCAGTAAGAAATGCTTATGAGGTTGGCACAGACTTATCTCAGGGAGATTCAGACCAAGCAGCAGACTTGATGTTATTACAATGCCCCTAGCAGCGCATTCATTCCAGGTCAGCAGGGACTTGTTCTGCAGCCCACTCCACAGAACAAATTAAAGGGTGTCTGGTCTGGACCATACCCGGTTTTCAGGAAAATGAATGAGTACACCTATGGTGTACAGGAAGATGGGGAGACAGAGAGAAATAGGGCTTATCATGTTAACATGTATAAGGAGTATTTCAAGCAGAGTGTGGCATCAGTGCTGGCTATTTGTAGCACACTGATGGGGGACCCGGCGAGCGATGCTCTGCCTGACCTCCTAGGGGAATCTAGGCAGGCGAGCACAGTGGAGCAGGTAGGGATAGGGTCCCAGAGCAGTGCACAGCAGCATGTGCAAGCGAGGGTTATGCTAGGACAGCATAGGGTTCTGCTCCTAGGTGAGCTGCGCAGAGCACATATCCCGGATCATCAGTGGAGACTGGTGATCAAAGACATCTGCATAGGTATGCCTATCAGGTAGCAGCAGAGGTAGCAGAGAGTGTAGAAAGGGTACTGGAAGGGATGCACATATTTGCAAGGGCATACTTGGACACCATTGCTGTGGTTAGTAAGTCGTGGGACTTACATTTAGTTTCTGTAGCTGCAGTGCTGCAGAGGATCAGGGAGGTAGGGCTAATGCTGAAGCCTACAAAGTGTGTAGTGAGTATGGCAGAGGTACTGTACTTAGGGCACCGAGTGGGTGGAGGGCACCTTAAACCACAACCAGAACTGGGTAAGGTTTTGTTAGGCACTGCAGGTTACTACAGGAAGGCTGTTACCCAGTACAGCGCTGTGACCCAATCCTTGACTGATGAAACAACAGCGACTCTCAGGTCTGGTAGTCTGGTCTCCTGCCTGTGGACTCAGCCAGGGGGCCGAGGAGGGGGTGAACTGCCAATTGTGCATCTGAGCAGGAAACTGCTGCCCAGCGAAGTGGCATATGTCACTAATGGGGGAGAGTGGCCAGGTGCTGTGCTGGACTCTGGCATTGCAGGACTTTGACATTGATTTTCAACACTAGAAAGACAGCCAGCATGGCCATGCTGATGAACTCTCCCCAAAGGATATTCCTAGTGAGCCAAAAACCTCAACTGTCTCCGGGTTTGTGGAACCACCAGAGGAGGTGGTTGCCACAAAGCCCTCCTATTGAGGTGGGGAGGTGTGGCGGGGGAAGGGAGAACCAGGCTTAAAATAAAGGTCAAGCCCACTTGGTTACCCCTGACCCGTGTTTTGGAGTCCTAGAGTGTCAGCTCTTGGGCCCGGGCATTGTGTATGCATTACTGTGACTGTGTGCAAAATATGAGACAATTGCCGTTTGTGTTTTACCATTTCCAGAGATGCTGGGATGCCCTGCTTCAGCACAGAGCAGGAAAAGGTAAAAATGGGACACAAGGGGTTAATGTATATCCCCACACTCCAGCCAGGTATAAGGCGGAGGTTTGTTTGATTAAAATAGGGTTCAGGGGGAAAATCATATAATGTATGAAGTATGGTAACAATGTTTTTGAATAAGGGAAAAGAGAATGGGGGTTAACCATCCCCGAAGCTTGATATGTTGAAGGAATGAGGCTAGTTTATGACCCACGATTCCAGGGGGCAAGTAAGCATAACCGAAGGCCTAGCTTATAAGGGATCCTGGGGAGATGCCCTCCAGGATGTATACAAAAAGTTAGAGCTTCAAATGGGTTAAACAGCTGGCCAGCAACTGGGGTAATTCTTTGACCAGAAGCAGATATTCTGGTCACTGAGAAAAGGTGGGTTGGCCAAGTGGTATTATAAGCTGGTGCAGGCCATGAGGAAGTTGTTCTCTGCTGTAACATCAAGAAGGAGGGGGTGGAGGTGAAGAGGAGTTGTATCACCATCACAGATTTGAACCCCTCTCAAGATGCATCAGTTATTAGAGATACGTATTTAATGAGTCCATCAGTTCCATCTTGTGTGATTCACCTGAGATTCAGTCCCATTGGAGAAGTTCCACCTCTTGAGTAAATCGTCTAAATTTCTCAGAGGATAAGTGACCGGAATTCAACAGCAATAGGCCACAGGAATGAAAAGTGGCTTGGAATATTTTGCTGTGTGTTTGCAATTAGGAAAGATTAATTTTGCTATCCCAGTTTCCAAAGTAAGTGTGTCTTTTTACTGTATTTTTGTGTAACATAGTTGTGTGCGTTCATTAGGTGAATAAACGCAATTTATTTTTATCTCTCTGCTTGCTCAATCAATGATCCCGGTAATTAAAAGTCGTAATAAGCTGGGTCCATTGTGACAACATCTGTATAGTACAGGGACAGTTCCCAGGCCTACAGGCCGCGCAAATCCTAGCCCACCGAACAGACCCGGAAAAGATATGGTGCGCATGACTTAACGGAAGAAGGAGGTCCACCCACATTACAGTTCCGTTGAGCGCTAGACAGCAGGTGCCCTATAATCTATCCAGAAATGAACGTGAAGGTGGAGACCACAAATTCCACCACTGACATGCAGGAAATCCTGATGGTTATCAGTACACCTTCCCCAGGAAGTTCTTGCAGGAGTGAGGCCAGTGCCACGTCCGGTCACAGCCAACGATCTGGTCATTGCAGTCACAGTTCCTGCCATTCGGATGATGTTAAGATGCTCGTAGAAGCCATTGTCACGATGGACGCACTTAACAAATGTATATTTTGTGGATCCCAATTGAGCAGAACAAGTTGAGCAAAATAAACTGAGATTTATTCCCTTGAAAGGCAATCACGACAACTGCAGAATACACTTAATAATTACACTTACTGGTATAGGAACAGGGGATAATGTCCAGAAAGGTGCAAAGCACCAGAAGAGTGTCTTTTAAAATGTAGTCCTTTTGCAAGGGCATAAATGTGCAAAGTATTTTCTGGTCCGTTGGGGTTAATCAGATAACCCCCAGCAATCACAGTGTCCTAACGCAGAGTTTTGTCCTTGGTTTCGATGTACTGCTGCGGCAGAGTTTATTCGAGCATTTGCCCGTTCTCTGCCGCAGCAGTAGCCTGGCGCGCGCCCGAGAGTGACGGGCGCGCGCCGAAGCAGCGGAAGAGCGCCCTCCGATCGGGGCGCTCTCCCTACCGCTGCCGGGTCCGCCGGGTCCCCCGGAACCCCCTGCCGCTGTCCCGCGATCGCGGGACACCAGGGCTCCCTCGGGGAGCCCCTGGACGCGCGTGCAGGGGGCGCACGCTCCCGAAGACGCGTGACCGCGCGTCTATGACGCGCGGCACGCCGAGGGGCGGCCACTAGCAAGCCGGGAGATTTCCCGGCTTGCGGTACCGACCACACTCGAATAAAGTGTGTCGGTACTGTAATAAGACTCCTTGCGTTCCAGGAATGTGCTGCTGCTCTTATTCGCTATTAGAAGCGTGTTGGAAATCCGCTCACATGGTATAATGAAAAACGAAAGACAACTGGGATAGCCTGGGTGGCATGTATATAGGGTTTGAGAGACTATCTGCAACATACCCACCCAATCCCCCTCGTGGGAAAATTCTCATTCCCCAATCCCCTACTTGCCCACAGTTTGGATTTCCTGTTCACACAGAGCATGTGCGACAATGCCACAGTGGCTAATTAGCATAGGTGCACTCCCCTCTTTACCTGGCCTCACTCAGGTGGGAAGGGAAACTCAGGGGGGTGAGATAGCCCAGATGGGTCAACAGGATTTCCTATTTAGCATCCATCTGGACAATTCACACCCACCTGACTCTGGGTCTTTGATATGCAACTTTCAGAGACTCACAGGCATGGGCCCAGCATGTTACCTTTGAAGCTTGCATAGGAAAGTGACCCAGCTCATAGGTGTCAAAACATTTGGTTCTTGTGTGCATTTTAATGACAGAAAAAAAAACCTTCATCTTGCTGGTCCCTGTTAAAACCTGCAGCAAAAATACACTTTATTGAAAATACATGTTCCCCTTATCTCACAATTATATTTTTCATATGTGTGTGCTTGGGGTGTACTCTACTGCAAGCACATACAATCCTGCAAAATGGGCACAACAAGGGACAGAGGGAAAAATAAGACATGTACAGTGCATGAACAATTACCCCCTTCATCCAAAAAATGGAGTAACCAGCTGAGCACACTACCTTTATTAATGCGCCGATTACGCCCATTTTCGCCACACCTCCCCTACTCAAAGCCCAAGTTTTGCCCTGGCCACCTCCTCTGGTGGTTGGGCTGACCTGAGGGTTTTTTAAGTCATTAGGTCTTGGGGATTGTCCTGCCGGGAGAGGCCATCAGCATTCCCATGCTCACTGCCTTTCTTGTGCTGAATGGTGAAATCAACCTTCCGCAAGGCAAGGCTCCCGCGCAATAGCTTGGCATTCTCTCCCGACACCCTCTGTAACCAACTTAGGGGGTTATGGTCCATTATAACTGTGAAGATTCTGCCATAAAGATAAGGCTGTAACTTCTTGAGAGCCCATACTATGGCCAGACACTCCTTCTCAATAATGTCATAGGCCACTTCTCTGTGCAGCAGCTTGCGGCTCAGGTAAACCACTGGATGTTCACTGCCCTCCTCCCCCACCTGGCTGAGCACAGCCCCAATGCCAAAGTCTGAGGCATCAGTCTGCACCAGAAACTTCTTGGAATAATCTGGAGCTGCCAGAATGGGTGAACTGGCCAGTGCAGTCTTCAAAGCCTGAAATGCAGCTTCACAGGCTGGAGACCAGACTACCAGCACAACCAGTCGCTTCTGGGTCAAATCAGTCAGAGGGTCAGTCTCACTAATGGGCTGTGAGGTAACCTGCCTACAGTAACTAGGGGGCCCTAGAGAATTCACGCCTGCCACGCACCCTGTGCCTTAGAGGCAATACCTCTGCCCTCTCTACTGAACACTGAGTGTGTATAATAGCAAGCCCTGTCTCCCTAACCCTGGCTAGCACTGCTGCTACCTGTCCTGGATACAAACCCCAGATCTGCCTGAAGCCAACTATCTTCTCCCTGTATGCCCCTACATACCTCTGCACTCTCCCTAGTGCCCTCCTGACCAGGCAGTGGGAGGTAGCCAGAGCATTCCTCATCCTGAATGGCACTCTGAAAAACTCACAGAGGCCATCCTGAAGGCTGAAGACTGACCCCCCATTTGCCTTCTTCTCTACACTGTCTTCCACCTCTGCTGAAACTCCATAGGTATTCTTATGCAGAGAATGCAGATCACCTGGAAGCACAGGATGATCTGTACTATGTGCCCTGCCCAGCTTGTCTGGTAACAGAACCCTAGGCTGCTCTACCCTAGCCCTGGCTTCTTCCCCTGTCTGCCTACCTCCCCAGGCCCCTAGCTCAACTAGGACCCCCCTATGAAACCCTATCCTATCTAAGAGGCCTGGCACTGCCTGAGCTACTTCCTGAAACATGTTGCCCATTCCTGGTAACAGGTTCAGGAGCATCTGCACATAATCACCAACTTTACCCTCTGGCTGGTAGGTGTCCCAGGGGTGGCCAAAGTCAGCCACTGCCCCTGCTGCCTCCGGCCAGAAGTAAGGCTGCAACAGCTGGGTTCTCATGTGAGTGACCCCCTGATGCCCCACTAGTTGACTGGGGAAGGCTACCTGCAACACTTGGTGCCTACCCTCCCCGGGTCCCACTAACCGTCTTCTACCTGTCCAGCCCCTGGCTAACCCGGTAGAACCTGGCTCCCTACCCCAGAGCCCGCAGTGCCACAGCCAGTGGTCTGACCCCCCGCTTTCCCAGGACTCGGGTGCCCGCAGTCCCATACCTTCTAAGCTGGGGTCAGCTTTCACCGCATCCCTATCTGCTGTCCCTAATTCTAACCACCCACCCTTAGTCTCTAAGTCAGGGGTAACAGGAACAGGAAAAGGGAACAGTAAGTCAGTCACTGGTCGCGACTCAGTAGTCTGGCTTATCTGTCTGGTCTCCTCAGAGACTGCTGGAACCGTAGGTCCCAAATGCAGGGGGTCAGGGGCTGCTTCTGCTGTGATCCCTGATTACAGGCTCTTAGGAATCGCCGCCACAGCAGGCAATTCCGCAGCAAACATACAGAACACAGGTTCCAGGTCATTGCTAAGGCGCACCTCAGCAGTTACCCTGGACAAAACCCCCACCTCCCTCATGCCATGATTGGCACCCCCATCCAAAATGATCTGGGCACCCTGGAAGGACCATAGCCCTCCATCAGGCATGGTTCTTTGCACCCCAGTGCCCAGGAGCAAATCTTCTGGCTGCACCAGAATAACAGCAGCACCCAAATCTAGCACGCTGCCTGCTTGCCGGTCACCAAAGGTAACCCTACGTGGGTGCCTGCTCAGGATATCAGCAGGCTGCACCTCGACTGGTGCCCTTGGATATCGTCTGCTCACTGCTACTGGCTCTGAGGTGACAAAAGCAGCATCGGCCTGGGACATGCCTCTTGGTTGTGGCTCCATGGCTGTGCTGTGTTCCTCTGTGTGGGCCAGCCCAATCTCGGTTACTGGCCCTGCAGCTTGTGAACGTTGCCCCTGATGGGGTCCCCCAGACCGCTCACAGGCCGGGCAATGTGGCTGGATGTGGCCCACTGTAACAGGGGAGTTATCCCTGTTCAGGAAATGTGCCTCTAATCCAGCAGTGTGGTGGTAGTCAATTATCCAACACCACCTGCCTGATTAGCTTCTTAGAAAAGCCTGTCTTTTGAGACAGGAAGGGAGATTGTTCCCGAGTCTCACAACTTGTGAGACTGACCACGGGGACAGATGTCTTGAGCCTGCCAGAAGAAACAGCAGAGCTGCTTTCAAGACACAGGGGAAAAAACCTCTAAACCTGAATGCTGACAGAACCTGAGAAAAGGCAGCAACCCAGGAAAGAGAGAAGCTTTCCCCACTACAGCTACCAGAGAGGCAGATAAGACTTTCTTTTGGAACTGTTATGTATCTGTATATATGTTTATATTTTGGGGCTGGTGAATAGCTTAGCTAACCAACCCAGTCAGAGAGGGCTGAGCTACATGTGTAGATAGTCTCCAAAGCAGAGATAGGTTTTTGTTTGGCTTACTTGCATATGTTTTTCTGTGTTAAGGAAACAGGCGCAATAAAAGCCTTATACAGGTGCCCAGGAGGGCAAAAAGTGAAACCTTGCTCTAACAAAGAACAGGTAGGGTGTCTAATTATTTAAAAAATCCCTAAACACTAGTGGAAAAGGTGGTGCTCACTGGGGAAGGTGAAGTATGAAAAGGTGAGACGGGAAAGTATCCCCTATGGTAGTGGCACAAATTAACACCTCAAATTAAAACTCGGTTTTATTAACGTAATTAAAATAGAGTGTAAGGGATTATGGACAAACAAAACAAACACGGGAACATATAATAATAAAACAGAGTGTGATTAAACAAGGGTAACTGGTGATTGACAAAACACTTGGAAGGTATATGAATAAACTCTCCCCACAAGAAATTTCGTTATGTGTGTTATTTGGATCACAGTTGTCCTAATGAGGGAACAATGGATGGATTCCCTGAATTCCTAGAGACCCTTTTAGTGATGGATCTCATAAAAATTGCATTTCTCCTATAGTTAACACACCTGATTGCCAAAACTTGGCTGAATGTGAACTCAGTCTGCAAGGTATATAGGTAAGTAACCAACTGTTTACGTTAAAGAAATCTGTGTATCACAACCTAAACGTTGAGTGGGTGGGTATGGTCACCCCTCCACCACTAGGCATTGGTTAATTCAATGCCTAGTTAAGTAGTACTGCACACCAGAAGATAGTAACCTCTGTTGTGCTTTAACCAGTATTCAGCTACATAAATCTGATAGCAGAGTACAGAGAACAACGCACAAATAGTGTATAATGTCTGTCTAGGGGTGCAATTAAATAGAGTCTGAGCATTCTTGCTGTCCACGGCTACAATGATGAAAACGTTGTATGGTGCTCTAAAGAATACAGCGAACACTACACATGTCTTGATTGTAGAAAAGTGGATTAACCCAATGACGGATATAGATATGAAATGTCCAAAAGATGCATGTAAACACTACAATCCCACAATGCACGGTAGTAAGGATGTTTGAGTAGTAAGCATCTATAAAGGAACAATCATTATGAATAAAGTCCAGAACTATCCTGGAGAGACTCACATGGGAAGGTGTCCACGATGAAGAGTGGGTCCTCAGGTGTCCAGGTGTCCACGGGTTAACTGTGCCTCCGCCTGTTGAAGAGCAAATGTAGCAAAGGAGGGGAGAAAACGGAGCACTAGATCCACGAGGCTATGCCAAAAAATGCAAGGATGCGTTCCCACAGTGCAGGCTTATTTAATGGTCAGATACAAAAAAAGATACACACCAACGCGTTTCGGACTACAACAAGTCCTTTCTCAAGGTGAATAAAATACTTACCCCCCTGGAGTGTTATTTATATGAATTACCTGCACCTCTGTGCCAATCGCGGCACTTCCGCATTGATCACGTGATCGGAGCGTCAAGCGTCATTGCGTGGTGGTGCGTCATCTCACGCATGGGGTATCGCGCCTGGACACACACAGGACCTAGTCAGGGAACGAGTGAAGCATGAAGACGTGACCACAAGTGCCCTGAACTGTGTCTCATGCCTTGCCCAATGCGAGAGTCCCAGCGCGTGAATGGGTGTGACGTCATCACGTCACGCTAGATGAGGGATGATTGGGAGGTGTAATTGAAAAAAAAACTTAAAAAAACTTTATTGAATACACACACTCCAAAGGGGGAACATCAAGGTAAACTTAATGAAAAATTAAAAAGACATGATAACAATTTTGATAACAATACCCAATATCAAAGGTTGTTCATTTAATTAATGTTAAACAGTTATTGTTTTTTTAAACGTTTGTCTTTTTATAACACTTGTCATGTCTTTTTAATTTTTCATTAAGTTTACCTTGATGTTCCCCCTTTGGAGTGTGTGTATTCAATAAAGTTTTTTTAAGTTTTTTTTCAATTACACCTCCCAATCATCCCTCATCTAGCGTGACGTGATGACGTCACACCCATTCACGCGCTGGGACTCTCGCATTGGGCAAGGCATGAGACACAGTTCAGGGCACTTGTGGTCACGTCTTCATGCTTCACTCGTTCCCTGACTAGGTCCTGTGTGTGTCCAGGCACGATACCCCATGCGTGAGATGACGCACCACCACGCAATGACGCTTGACGCTCCGATCACGTGATCAATGCGGAAGTGCCGCGATTGGCACAGAGGTGCAGGTAATTCATATAAATAACACTCCAGGGGGGTAAGTATTTTATTCACCTTGAGAAAGGACTTGTTGTAGTCCGAAACGCGTTGGTGTGTATCTTTTTTTGTATCTGACCATTAAATAAGCCTGCACTGTGGGAACGCATCCTTGCATTTTTTGGCATAGCCTCGTGGATCTAGTGCTCCGTTTTCTCCCCTCCTTTGCTACATTTGTCCACGGCTACAGTCTCCGAAACGTTCAGACTAGTAGGACTCCCTTGCCACTCCGAATCAGCCGATGTCGCTGGCTTGCTGACGTCAAACGTACCCGACGTACGTTTCACCAATAGGCTTCATCGGGGGCCTATTCGTGAATTAATAGGCGTGCAATGGCACGACTAAGACGTACAGTTGTTCCTCTCCGCAGAATACCAAGTGGCAAAGCAGCCAGCTGCCACAGCTGGCATAGCCGCAAAACATCATTACTGCTGTTTATATACTGTACATTTGACTGTACAAGCAGATTTGACTGGACACAACGCCCCCATCTCCCCCTAGGCCACCCTTTTTCCTGGAACGACAAGAAAACCAAAAATTAGTGCAGTTACTGTACTGTACTGTATGTGCGTACTGTACTGTATTATGGCAGAACTACTGTAGGTGGCTGGTGCAGCTTTCTCTGGAAAGAAAAAAATGGAGCAGTTAGTAGGCAGTTACTGTAGTACTGTCAAACTAGTCTACTGTATACTGTACTGGAACTACTGTATACTCTGACTACTGTTAAATTCTATGTACTGTAACCTGATGGCTGGTGCTGCTCTCTCTGTAAAGAAAAAACTAACTACTGTATACTCTTACTATCTGGAAAGAAAAAATCTTTGCCATACTTACCTGTATCATACTGTACTTACAATACTACAGCACAGTACTACTTTCCTGATGCTTGCCCATTACGCGCGATGACAATGGGCAACACTGGCAATATAGTCTATATATTTATTGCAGCGTTCAACGGTGAGTACATCGTTCCAAAAACTCATTATGCCTTTCAACAACTCGTCCTTTTTGGAGGGTTTCACCACTTTCCGGATATGGTCCTACAGCTGATGCCAGACTATTTCGATCGGATTGAAGTCTTGCGACCTGTCATTGGAAAGAAAAGACAATTGGTTTAAGAGCTAAAAACAGTGGGGAACAAAAATGGGACACAGTCTACTGCACTTACTCCGCTGGCGTCTTCACCCAGTTGATGCCGCGCTCAAGGATATGCGCCGTTGACGCGGTGTGGTTTGGATCGTTGTCCTGGTAGAAGCGGTGACCATTGGGGAAGTCGCGTGTGATGTATTGCACTATCTCGGCCACAATGTTGTCTTGGAAGAAAGCTTTATTCATGATTCCTATAGCAAGAAAAGAAAAAAGTGCTCAAAAAACTGCGCAATAGTACAGTACAGTGCATACAGTAAGGCTACACTAGTAAAGTACAGTGCATAAGGCTACATTATATTTTTTTTACCTTCAAAAATGACAATGCATCCTGGTCCACGCCTAGAGATGGCACCCCACACATGCAGCTTCACGGGGTGTTTTGGTCGCGTCTTCAAAGATATGCGGCCTTTTTTGTGGAATGCAAAGCTTGCAAATCTCTCCAGCGACACTGTAGACTCGTCAGTGAAAATGCAATCCTGGAAAGTTTCCCCACTGTCGATCCATGCCTGGGCCACTATTTTGATTTTGTTTGCGTCCCTTATCATGGGGTACGCTCTGTAATGACAAGGAATAAATAATTTTAGCGGTACAGTACTGTTTCCAAAACAACACTTTTACCTCCTGTACTGTCCAGTACTAACCTCACACGTCCATATTTCCATCCAATGCTGCATCTCATCTTCTTTATGCTGGTCTCGGATACAGCGAGATTGTGTTTTTCCTGCAGAGTGTATTTGACCCTTAATGCACTCCTCTCATCATTCTCCTCACTTATTTTGTCCACCAGAAGAGTTGTCTCCCTACAATGTAGAGAAAAACATTCCGGTAAGTAAAAATATTAGAGACAGTAGATCAAGAGGAAACAATATATTGTTCTATTAATTCAGTATGCAGCAATATAAAACTGTTGAAATATAAATATACAAAATATATATACTGTTGTAATATAAATATACAAAATATATACACTGTTGTAATATTTTTATTTATTTATTTATTTATTTATAAAATATTTTACCAGGAAGTAATACATTGAGAGTTACCTCTCGTTTTCAAGTATGTCCTGGGCACAGAGTAAAACAAAATAATACATGGTTACAAATACAGTTACATAAATGAACAAGGTATACATTATATACAAGACATTGCATGCACAGTTAAAGAAAATATATATTATGAGCGTATGAAACAGTTACAGACCAGATTAAAGTGTGAGACAGCCTTAGATTTGAAAGAACTTAAGCTGGTGGTGGATATGAGAGTCTCTGGTAGGTTGTTCCAGTTTTGGGGTGCACGGAAGGAATATAAATATAAAAAATATATACTGTACACTGTTGTAATATAAATATACAAAATATATATACTGTTGTAATATAAATATAAATATACAAAATATATACACTGTTGTAATATAAATATACAAAATATATACACTGTTGTAATATAAATATAAATATAAAAAATATATACACTGTTGTAATATAAATATACAAAATATATATACTGTTGTAAAATAAATATAAATATACAAAATATATACACTGTTGTAATATAAATATACAAAATATATATACTGTTGTAATATAAATCTACAGAAATAACAAAAATATTAGATACAGTACTGTAGATGTACAGTAAATTTTTGGATCAAATTTTTTTTTAAAAGTTTTATAAATATACTTACGCGTTAGTTACCATTTGTGCCCTTTTGCGTTCTCTGTTTTTTCCGTGTGCATGATAGCTCACGGTGGTTGCTGGCACAACGAGGCCAGAAGTAGCTAACCAGCATTGGACAGCAGATATTCGGTGTCCGCTCGTGTACATCTCCTTAATTCGCATGCTGAGATCCTTGGAAATCTTTTTAACAACCATTGCTGCGAGTAGAAAGAAATACAAACACAAGAATGTATATTCGATGTTTAGTCGATGTGTATTCAATGTGCAGTGAATCCACAAAATGGATGGTGTATTTATACGGTAATGAGTCACATTAGAGTACGCCCACTTTCAACACCTGTACCTTGCCGCCATGCATAAAAGGTTACACACTTTGCATAGCCCACCACTCGATGATCTTTATCTGAACTTGCCCTTGTCCAGATACTGTACGGCATTGTGCCACCTGCTTACATGGATCAACCCCGATTCTACGGACGCAGGAACCCTCTCGCCTCTGCCGTGCCTGTCATGCAGAAAAAGCGAAAGGCGGTTGCCGTTTCCACGCCAAGGCAAAAGCGACAGGCTAAGGCCAATAAAGAAAACCTTCTGCTGACTCCAAAGGCTAAGGGTTTTCATAGACGTCAGCCTTATTATGTCAAGAAGATATACGGTGATGTACTCTTGACGCAAAACGATTGGCAGCCAACCCATCGAACCCGCAGACCACTTCCTCCCATACGCTTCGATGACTCTGCCGCCGCTGTACCGGAAATCTTCAGCCATTCTTCTCCACCCCTCATCCTCGAAGCTGTCGCCGCCTTCCCGGAAACCCACAGGCCATTTTCTCCGGTTCTATCCGACGACGCTGCCGCCTCTGAAATCCACGGGTCACTTTCTCCTTTGCTCTTAGACGACTCTGCTTCTCGCCCGGAAATCCAAAGGTCACTTTCTCCATCCCTCTTCAACGACGCTGCCGCTTCTCCTCTACCGGATATCCACAGGTCACCTCCTCCACCCTTCTTCGATGTCGCTGCTGCTTCTCTCCATGGAACCCCCATCTCATCTTCCTTTGCACCCATCCACCCAGATGTCCACATGCCATGCACAAGACGCAGCTCGTTAGACCGGATGCTGAATGGGATAAGTGTGGATCTCCCCGGGAACTCTATTGTGCTAGCAAAGATAGATCTGCTTCTGGAGACAATGCTAAATGTGGAGCAACGGATGCTACATATAGATCAACGGATGATACATATGGATCAACGGATGCTAGATATGGATCAACGGATGGATCAACGGATGGAGAAGATAGAGGCTGACATAGCGGGTATACATCATTTGCTTGGTGTTAATGCCCCTGTTTCCCCGACGCCGGAGCAGGGGGGTGACAAGGATGTGATGAATGGGAGCATCGACCCTCTTCCATCACCAAGCGCACCCCCTCCACCAGAAGATGTAGTGTACATGTATGCCGTTGAGGAGGACATGACAACCCCATCAAGACCACGCCAGGAGACAACACGGCGACCAAGACCAGAGGAAAGCTTCCTCCCAGACAACCTACCATCGCCCGTCGCCTCAAGCACACCCGCTCGCAGAAGACCTAAATTCGCTCGCATCGATACGGTGCCCGACATCACCCTGCGCCATCTGCCTCCGGCACTCAGGGAGATGTACTGCACCGACACACTTTATCCGAGCAAATACCCGGTATGTACCTGGCAGATACCTGGAATGCGCCGCTCCTCACCTCTGACAAGCCCCGTTGCATTTGCCTTCCCAGCCTGGGTTCATGCCTGGCTGATGGGCGGCTGATCTGTTAAATGATAATGATTAGGATTTAATAGGCTGCAATGCTTCGCGTGTCTACCAGATGGCATAAATTCATGAATTGTAATGCAGTATATATATATATACTGTGCAGTATTGCAGCCAGCTGGAATAAAATGCTTCAATCCCGGCTTGGAAAATAACTCAATGCACTCGGGCAGAAAACAGTCACAAACCTCAATACACCCGGGTATACCCGAATTCGTGGGACTAGCCGAGCTCGAATAAACTGTGTCGCCAGTGTATAGAGTGATGAGTGCTGGTGCACCCCACAAGTATGCCTTGTTACTTTTTAAGCACCATGTTCCCTACTCGTTGTACTGCAACGTTTTACGCCATGCAAGGAATCGGCCATAGACGAACAATGTGGTGGACATACTGGATTAATCACGGGAACTGTAAGACCATACTGTTGTGCTGAACTGTGCTGTACTGTACATGTTTTGACCTGCTGTACATAAATAAAGAAGATGTTGTTGTGTGTTTTTTAACTTGTATTTATACAGAAATGTACACACACACAGGACCTGCACAATTCCAGTCCCTGAGGGCCGCAAACAGGCACGGTTTTCAAGGTTGTCCTGAAAACCGGGCCTGTCTGCTGCCCTCGAGGACTGTACTGGTGCAGACTGTTTTGCACACCATCCCACTGTATATGTTTTGATTTGCTGTTCTTTGATAAAGGAGATGTTGTGGTTTGTATATTTTATGAATAAAGAATTTGTTTATAAAACATGTTGACTGTAAATGTTTTTACTTTCTATACATAAATGTTTTCACAACTGTAGCAGTAAACCATACACCTGTTGATGTTTTGAATTGCTGTGCACTTAAAATGTTTCTACATTGTACAGTATTTGTAAATAAATGTTTTTGTACTTACTCCACCAATAAAAGAACATGTTGATTTGTTTTACATTGTTCCATTGGCTCCTTTGCTACTGTAACAAAATACAGTGTTTCTAGAATGTACACTACTGTCCAGGCATACTGTACTGTATACTGTAGGCATGCTCCGTACAAGAGTATTAAAAAAAATAGAAGACACATACAGTACTGTACTGTGCTGTATGTACTGGCACTGTATACAAGACACATACTGTACACTGGCGACACACTTTATTCGAGCTCGGCTAGTCCCACGAATTCGGGTATACCCGGGTGTATTGAGGTTTGTGACTGTTTTCTGCCCGAGTGCATTGAGTTATTTTCCAAGCAGGGATTGAAGCATTTTATTCCCGCTGGCTGCAATACTGCACAGTATATATATATATACTGCATTACAATTCATGAATTTATGCCATCTGGTAGACACGCGAAGCATTGCAGCCTATTAAATCCTAATCATTATCATTTAACAGATCAGCCTCCCGTCAGCCAGGCATGAACCCAGGCTGGGAAGGCAAACGCAACGGGGCTTGTCAGAGGTGAGGAGTGGCGCATTCCAGGTATCTGCCAGGTACATACTGGGTATTTGCTCGAATAAAGTGTGTCGGTGCAGTATGTACAGTACTGTAATACATGTAGAATAAATGCATAGCTTTAATTTTTTCGGGTTTATTACACAGTATACTGTTTATAAAAAAGTATTGTACACTGTACGGCCGCAAAACATCAGCATAGTGTACATCAGCCACTAAACTGTAGACTCCGGTACGTGGGTTTTTAAATCCGATTCAGTAATGTGCAGGCATTGTTACACAAAGTTTCAAGAAGGTTCCAATGTGCATGCGTCTAGCGTTCCACCAATAGTTCAGTATCTGCAGTACAGTACTGAAGAAGCCGCTCAGCCAATAATATTGCTTACAGGAGAATCGCTTGACTTTTGAATCGCACCGATATTGATACTGTATTGTCAAAATAAAAAAAACACAGAAAATAATACGGCAACAATACTCACCATAGAATTTCCCATTCAGCTGGCGCCGGCGCCGGTCCACTGCCAGTCCAGCGTTCTTGATCATCCATGTCGATAGTTTGCAGCGGGACTAGTCCACCTGTAGTCAGCTGATGAGGCTGGAAATTGCTTAGGTACATGCAAGCTTGATCAAACCTGCATGCGAAATCCGTCTCAGGCTCAGGTTTGTCACTGACAGCGGGACCGTTGTCCGGAAGCCGGAGCTGGTGCATTGCTTGGCAGCGACTGTCGTTTCTTAGTTGGTTTAAACACGACCCTTTGCCTTTTGCCATCTGCATGATCATAGATACAGGAAAAAGCCGGTGATACACAACAAATTGTGGCTCAATACGATAAAAACAGGGATCACTACATAACCTTTTCCTTATTGCACGCTTCCACGTATGAGGAGTTGGCGAAAATTTGTAAAAGTCATAGTTTTCGATAAAATACTGATAAATTTGAACAACTTTTGCCATCTTATCATCTGTTGCATTAATCGCAGTCCATATCAAATACGCGTAACTTCTGTCGGGTTTTTGGAAAACGGGCTGCACTTGAACACTCATGGCGGGCGGGTCTCTGGAGAATACTGTAACCGAAACTGGTCTTTGTCTTTCTTTAGAAAACCCTAAATTGATACATTTTTGCAACCTCTCCTTCAGTTTCAAGGCCAAGTTACAATAGCACACTGTGGTATCTTTTTTAAATGAAACACCTGCAAGTCGACACATTACTGAAGCGCATGCGCATTACAATTCATGAATATCTGCCATCTGGCGGACACGTGAAGAATTGCAACCTATTAAATCCGAACCATTCTCAATAAACGCATCAACCGCGCATCAACTGCACATGACCCGTGGCTGAGAACGCAAAATGAATGCGGCATGCTCCAGGTGAAGTGTGTCGCATTCCGGGAAAAAACCAGGGAAAAAACGGTGATGTGTTAGACTCAGATGCGCCGCAGCAGTATGTTTTCTTTGCCGTGCAGTACTGCAATAGCACTTGTATTATTTAGATGACTTATTGTTTTTAGCAGAACAATTTTCCTAGCACTTATTAGATACTGTACACTGTACTGTACAATTTGTTTTTGTGTTGCACCTCTTTCCTCAATTATCATAATTGCATTCTTACATTCTTATAATAAATTCTATTTCAAAGTGAGTTGCACCTCTCACTTCATTATTACTCATTATGAATCACGCACTCACAACCCCCCATTTCAGTACACTTTAAACAGTATGACAAAAACACCTAAAGTACCAGTATATATATATATACTTCCAAGTGACCCCCGTCAGATCACTGTGGATGGCGTATTTTACCCACTGGGGGTATTACTTTCTCCTGAAGAAGCTCTTGTGAACACAGTGAAACACGTAGAGCCATCCTTAGCCTGCACAGCTGTTATGGAACTGAAGGCGCTGAGTCTGCTGTGTCTCCTTGCTGCCCGCTTCCCTGTTTGCCATACCGGAAGTCATCAACCCTTCACCGGTTGTGACATCAGACGCCATCCACCGCGATCCGACGGAAGTCACTTGGAAGTGAAGCAGCAAGAGTTCCATCTGTTCCAGCACTCTACTGCCTCAAGAAAAACGGTATGTGTACATGTCCTATGTACTTATTGTGAGTACATTTCCTATATATGTTTTTAACCTATAAACCTGAATTTTCTATCTACACCATGGTCTCTCCTTGTCTTCCATGAAACATCTACTCGAGTGGGATTTCTCCTGTACTACCAGCTGTTTGGGTCCCTGCTACTGCAGTCTATTACATACCTGCTGTTCTGCCAAATGCTGATATAACCACTTACCTGTTGTAAAAAGGCACTTAATAGAGCCAAGATTTTCTACAAACTGTATGCTATTGTACTGCACCATCATTTTTTATCTTTTTTTCTGGGGTGTTCCTGATACCATCGCTCCCTTCCAATATCTGGACCTACATTATCTTGAGGGGAATCTGTACATATTCCCCGTGAAGGTTGAGAATCCGTTTTTGTTGCACCTTACAATTCACTGTATATTTTTATTAATCACTTAATTCACCAGCACTGTTGTTTAGCGCCGTTCTAAGTCACTTTGGTTCACCCTTGTGGCCTATTGTAACATATTGTTGTTTATCCTTTACACTGTAGGGTTACAACTCTTCTGTGTGACCAAATAAGTGAAGAGAATGATGAGAAGAGTGACTTAAGGGTCAAAGACACTCTGCATAAAAATCACAATCTAACCATATCAGAGACCAGAATCAAGAAGATGAGACGCAGAATTGGATGGAAATATGGACGTGTGAGGTTAGTACTGGACAGTACAGGAGGTAAAATTGTGGTTTAAGAAACTGTACTGTACCTATAAAATTATTCCTTGTCATTACAGAGCATATCCTATGATAAGGGACGTCAACAAGATCAAGAGAGTGATCCAGGCAAAAGCATGGATCGACAGTGGCGAAACTTTTCAGGATTGTATCTTTACTGACAAGTCTACTGTATCGCTGGAGAGATTTGCCACCTTTGCATTCCACAAAAAAGGATGCATATCTATGAAGCCATGTCCAAAACACCCAGTGAAGATGTATGTGTGGGGTGCCATATCTAGGCATGGACCAGGATGCATCGTCATCTTTGATGATAAAATAATGCACAAAGGCACATGCTGTAGCCTTATGCACTGTACTGTACTACTGTAGTGTGCATTATTTTGAGCACTTTTCTTTTCTTGTTACAGGAATCATGAATAAAGTTTTTTTCCAAGAGAAAATAGAGCCTGAGATTGTGGAATACATCACACGTGAATTCCCAGATGGTCACCGTTTCTACCAGGACAACGATCCCAAACACATCGCGTCCCCTGCGCATATTCTTGCCTGCGGTATCAACTGGGTGAAGACGCCAGCGGAGTAAGTACAGTACCCGTGTTTCATTTTTTCCCACTGTTTACTGTGTATCTCTAACTAATTCTTGTAACGGATTGGGGGACTCACGCCTCTCAGCGTGTCCCCGTCACATCAGGCCCCACTGCGGCTATCTGCCCCGGTTCCCCGCTTGCTCACTCTCTCTCCTCCTCCACACCGAGCCATTCCTCCGGGGGACAGGCCGCACGCCCAGGCACATGATGGGGCAGTCTCACAGAAGGCGCGCGCTCCCGATCGCTTGTGACGGATCAGTGGACACACACCCCTCGGCGTGCCTCCCTCACCCCAGCCCTTACTGCACCTAGCTCCACCGCTTCTCCTTCCCCTCTGCCTCTCACCTCTTCTATGCCGAGTCCTTCCTCCGCGACGCATGCCGCACGCCCAGGCACACGGTCGAGGCATGCGCACAACAGCCTTACAGAAGGTGCACGCACCCGATCAAGTTATCAGCCCTCTCCATCTGCTGGCTCCGCCCCCCGTTGGCTGCAGGCGATTGCTCTGGATTACATCCCTGTCAACTCCCCTGCTCACCTGGACCTATCCCTGCAAATACCCAGTCAAACCTCTGTTCCACCCCTCGCTCCTATTGGCCTTCCTTCCCTTATAACCCCACTCTGTCCTCTTATTCCTTGCTCTGCATAGCTTCTCTGTAGCTCCTGTGTGTGCAGTGTCTATGCCTAGCTCTCTTGTCTGTTTCAGCTCTGGTTCCTGTCCCTGCCCCTGTTTGGATTCCTTTGGTTTGATCTTGGCTCTGTTTGACTATGTGTACCTCGCTACCCTTGGACTCTGCTTTGGACTTCACTATGCTGCATTCTCCTGCCCCTGAACTCTGGCTCTTGGACATTAACCCTCTGACATCTGGCACCCCGGACTCAGCAAGTATCACGTTAACCCTTTCTCACCAGGCCCGGCACCGCAACTTACCACACTCCGGGCACACCCTCACTGCTGTGGGTGCGTGTTATACCCTTACCCACCTCAGTACTGGGGACTGGCCAGGTCTGCGGGCATACAGGCATTACAATTATCCTTTTTTTCCCCCTCCAATGACAGATCGCCATACTTTAATCCTACCGAAAAGGTCTGGCATCAGCTGAAGGATCATATCCGAAAAGTGGTGAAACCCTCAAAAAAGGATGAGTTGGTGAATGGCATACTGAGTTTTGGAACGATGTACTCACCGTGGAACGATTTAATAAATATATCGACTTCGATGTAATAAATATATCGACGATCATATTGCGACTGTGTTGCCCATTGTCATAGAGCGTAATGGGCATGCATCAGGAAGGTAGTATGGTACAGTACTGTACTGTAGTATGGTAAGTACAGGCACACCAAGTACAGTATGATACAGGTAAGTACTGTATGGCACAGATTGTTTTACAGTATACAGCATGCACTTAACTGCACTCATTATTTCTTTTCAGAGAGAGCTGCACTACCAATCTTGTTACAAAGTATTTTACAGTAGTTATACAGTAGTTATAATGTATAATGAGTTCCAGTATACAGCAGTTTGACAGTAGTAACTGCATAGTCCAATATGGAGTAGTTATACTGTACACAATGCCATTATATGCACTTAACTGCACTAATTTTTTTCTTTCCTTTTCAGAGAGATCTGCACAAAAAAAGAACAGGCGGGGGGAGGGGGGTAGCATGTGTAAATTGTGTGAACTGTGTGTATAGTGTATCTACAGTCATGATTTACACAACCCCCCCTCCCCTCTCAATGAACTACAGAATGCAATGTGGCCATGATGAAGAAGAGAAAGACTAAAAATTTGTATTACTCTTTTTCTTATTATAAAATTGCATTATTCATGATTATTTGTATTTTTCATTCTTCCATGATTATCCACCGGCCCTCAATTTTCAACTGACAGAAGAACTACAGTACAAATAAGATAAAGACTGAAATTTGTATTATTCATGATTATTTGTATTTTTTATATCTGATAAAATAAAATAAATATTTCTTTACATTCACGATAATCATAATCATTGGAACACCCCCCTCCCCTCACATTGTAAGGCTTGTGTGGGAAGTGGTGGGGGGGAGTGGTTGAAGGGCCCAGAAGGACTAATCAGATTAACATATTAAATTCAGGAAGGTATGGATAAACATTTCTATTCACGTTGTAAGACTTGTGTGTGAAGTGGTGGGGGACGGGACGTGGTTGAAGGGCCCACAAGGACTAATCAGATTAACATATTAAATTCGGGAAAGGATTATCACATGTGCGCATGCGTTACCGTAAATAAAGCCTCAAAGGGTTAGGGGGGTGGATGGATGAGTCATTCTCATGGTTTGTGAGAGGTGTCGATAAGAAGTTTAAATCCTTGAGCCTTCTAATTGAATGGGAAGTTATACACACATGCGCATTAATAATCAACAAGGTCCCAAAAAAAATTACTTGAAGGCGCAGAAATGGGACAACAGGCTTGGAACGATTAAAGCCACAAAGCCAACCATTTGAAAATGAATGGTTTGTGAAAGGTGTCGATAAGAAATTGAAATCCGTGAGCCTTTGTGTGTGTGCGGGGGAGAGGGGGCTAAAGCTGCATGAAGGATTACAGTACCTGTAGTTCAAAGCAATATTCTCAACAGGTCAATATAATGTTTTGATCCCCACCCTCCAAATAAAAATCACATTATTCCACCCACCTCATAATGCATGTGCATGTCTAGTGTCACATTAAAAAGCTAAAGTACTGAATGAATATCAGAATATCAACAATTGTGATGCAGGCACATGTTTAGAAACGAAAAAAAAAAACAACAACAAAAGATGTTTTTCAGTTGAATGGGAAGTTATACACGCATGCGCAGGAATGTGATAGGCTCGGGAATATTTAAGCCAGAAAGCCATCCATTCCAAGGAATGGTGTGGGAGAGGTGTACAGTAGATAAGAAGCTGAAATACTTTAGCTTTGTGTGTGTGCGGGGGCGAGGGGGAGAGCACTGAATAATTTGATTATCAATTCACGAAATATTTTCAAAACGTAATCATAATGTTTAATGCGCCAATATGTGATACTGTAACACGCCTATGCGTTTCAACAATGTTCAAATGAGACATACTGTACAGTACACGCATGCGCATAATATAAAAACAGTATGAAAAGAAGTAAAAGTATTAATTACTAAATAATACATATAGAAATGTGATAATTTTATATTCAAAGAAGACGCAACGTTATATTTTTGTAATACTGTATAAATCTTCCAATTTACAATTACTGCGCACTCACATACAGACTTGCAGAAAATGTACGGCTGTACTGTAGGTTGAATTGCTATTAAACTTTTAAGACAACAGCTCGCGAATGCTCACCTGTGTTTTTAGACGGTATTGCAGTATTGCAGACAGCGCTAAAACTCCGAGCGCTAACATATCGCAAACCGCTCCGGAAAAAAACAAAACAGACCGCATCTGGCCACGGTCGTGACGCGGCTACGGCCGCTTTAGGATAAAGGCGGCCGCAGCTGAATATATATATATATATATATGTATATATATATATATATATATATTATACCCACTGTACAAATGAATGTGTGAAGGGTTGGTATCGGGGCCGGGTGGGTTAAATTCTTAATTACTTTAGCGATTATTAACCGCTAAGGTGATTAATGGGTTAACTGGCATTTGAAAGTATTTGCCTTGTATTTTTATGCCAACGGAGGCCGTTTGATGACCGGACGTCCATCACATTGCCAGGGGGTAAGTAGAGCTCTATTTACTTTATTGATGCTGTTTTATGTGTTTAATAATGGGCAAATAACAAACGCAGCTTTAGGAAGTAGAGAGAGCACTGAGGTGGACCAAACAAACGTTCTACGACAGGGGCAACAAGGTAGACCAGCTCCTGGCTGCAAAACTCAGAGGCATCCGAGTTAAATCTCAGATTCCCAGAATTCGCACTAAAAATGGGCAAGCCTCGTATATAGAGAAAGAGATAGCACAGGAATTCACGAACTTCTACTCTGAGCTGTACAACCTTCAGCCCCCAGACCGAGACCTAGTAAATCCCGAAACAATCTCACAATACTTGGAGCAGTGTAATCTCCCCTCCCTCTCCGAAGAGGAAGTAGAAAACTTAAACAAAAAAATCTCCCAGGAAGAACTGTCCAGAGCTGTTGGTTCCCTTAAGTTAGCCAAAACACCTGGCCCTGACAGATTCTCCAATGCCTACTACAAAACATTCATGCCAACTCTTTCCCACTACTTGCACGATATGTTCAACTTCTTTCTGGAGGGAGAACCGATCCCATCCACTATTACCGCAGCAAATCTGGCTATTATCCACAAGGAAGGTAGAGACCTGCTCCTGTGCGGTAACTATAGGCCAATCTCCCTACTAAACACCGATCTCAAAATCCACATCAAGATCTTGGAAAACAGGCTCAACCCAATTCTCCCCCGACTCATCCATGTGGATCAGGTAGGCTTTGTGTCAGGTAGACAGGCCTCTGACAATACCCGCAAAATTGTGGATATCATCGACCATATGCATCTCACTGGAACCAAAGCAATGATTCTGAGCCTCGATGCAGAAAAGCTTTCGACAGAATCAAATGGTCTTTTTTAGACCAAACGATGCTTATGTTTGGCTTCTGCGGTCCTTTCCTGGAGGGGGTCAGCGCCCTCTACCAAAACCCTATAGCGTATGTTAAGCTCTCGTGAGGATTTTGTCACGGTTGTGCTTGCCACAAGCCTGGGTCGGACCGCGTGGCTGAGGTAGGGTTGTAAAAGCACCGACCTTAAGACCGCGCAGGCTGATCCGGATTGCGCAGTTCGTAGTCATACGTAGCAGGATCAGGATAGGAGAAGACTGCATCGTCGTTGTACAAGCCAGGGTCAGGACAGGAGACATCAGGATAAACATTGTTCAAGCAAGAGCTCGGCAACAGATAGACAGGAAGACCCCGCTTCAGCTTAGGAGCGCGGGGTTGGCCTCTGCGCGTGCGGCGACCATGGCCCATGGTACTGGTCTCAGGAGGTGGTAGGCAGACCAGAGTAGCACACCGCCTAGCGGCACGGGTAAACCAGTGCACAGCGCAAGAGTCCTGAGCGGGCTGGGGAATCCTCCATTACAGCGCAGGAACCAGGACACAGCCTCTCTAGATTAGGGAAAGAGTAGGCCCCAGGAACCAGGAAGCTGAAGATGAAGGGGAATCCTCCGTTGCAGCGCAGGAACCAGGACACGGCCTCTCTAGATTAGAGAAAGAGTAGGCCCCAGGAACCAGGAAGCTGAAGATGCACAGGGAAACCTCCGCTTCAGTGCAGGAAACCAGGAGGCTGAAGGACGCAGGGGCGAAACCTCCTCTTCAGCACAGGAGAACGGAAGCTGAAGGACGCAGGGCAAAACCTCCGCTTCAGCACAGGAGAAGGAAGCTGAAGGACGCAGGGGAAACCTCCGCTTCAGCACAGGAGAAGGAAGCTGAAGGACGCAGGGGAAACCTCCACTTCAGCACAGGAGAAGGAAGCTGAAGGACGCAGGGGATACCTCTGCCTCAGCACAGGAGAACAAGCGGGAGCTTGTGGCAGAACAGAAGTGACATCCAGTAAGGACTATGCTCAGCAGGGAACATTGTGGGAAAGCAGTACTTAAAGGCCGGCGGGCCAATCCCCGGAGGGGGGTGTGAAGGTACTGCTCCAATGAGTGAATGCAAGTCTAGGTTGCAGTGAAAGGCTGCACAGCTGCAGTAGATACCAGAGGGAGTGTGTGGCAGTATTGCTTTGGTGAGTGAATCCAGGCTGCAGTAAATATCAGAGGGAGTGTGTGGCAGTATTGCTTTGGTGAGTGAATCCAGGCTGCAGTAAATAACAGAAGTGTTCCAGGACTGCACAGGTCTGCAAGGTGAGGCAAACCGTAAACAGCGGTGCGGATTCCTTACAGATTTTCAGTTCCAATCACTATCAGGAACGGGACCAGACAGGGCTGCTCACTGTCCCCGTTGCTATTTGCTCTAACAATCGAACCTCTAGCGGCCAAAATTAGAGAAGAAAAAAACATCAAGGGGATTCAAATTGCAGAAAAAGAATATAACATTTCCCTGTTTGCCGATGATGTGATTCTGACCCTCGCTGACCCCCCTATCTCCCTTCCTAACCATCAAAATGAATGTCCTCCCGAGACTACTCTATTCCTTCCAAACCCTTCCCATAGCTGTCCCACTGGCGGCCCTGAAAAACAATCAGTCCCTTATATTCCAATTTATTTGGAAGGATAGGAGACCGAGGGTCCCAAGATCGGTGATGCTATCCCCAAAAACGAGGGGGGGAAGGGTGAGGGGGGTAAGGGGGGCTGGGGGTCCCCGATGTGGTCAAATACTACCTTGCGGCGCAGCTGAAGCAGGCTGTAATTTGGAATTACGACCCGGACTCCAACCTGTTGGTTCGCAATAGAATCACATTACGCGGCCCCCCTTCCTCTCCAGGTGTCCTTGTGGTTCTTGGTGGGCAGGGAGGGAGGACCGCAGAGGTTTGACCAATGAGATGCATGTGGGACGCCTCACTTAAAAGCAAAGGGACATATCGTCTGTTAGCTACCCCCTCTCAACTCACCCCTATCTTTGGAAACCCAAACTTCCCGCCCAGGTGTTCTCAAAGACAATTTGACCAGGTCCAGGGTCTCAGTATTAGGCTGGTTGCCGATCTGCTGAAGAAAGGAGAGATCTTTTCCTTCCAGGAACTCCGAGACAAATATCAGTCTCAAGATTTTCATCTGTTTAAGTTCCTGCAAATTAGGCATTTTCTCTCATCGCTTTCCAAAATTCCAAATTCCCCACACTAACTAGATTTGACTCCTTATGCATTAAAGGCACCTACCAGAAGGAACTGATCTCAGAGATCTATATGGGAATGGAGTCGACATCTGACCCCCCGACCCATCGCTACATGCAAAAGTGGTCCGCGGAACTTAACCTAACAATAGACATAGATGACTGGGAGGATGTCTGGGAGTCGGCCGCTAAAACTTCAATTTGCACAATAACAAAAGAGAACATCTACAAAATTCTATTCCAGTGGTACCTGACCCCGGCTAGGCTGAGCCAGATCTTCCCCGGCATGCCTGATCTGTGCTGGAGGGGATGTGGTCAAAAGGGGGACATGGCCCATATTTGGTGGTCATGTCCAGAGATCCAGAGGTTCTGGTCTATGATCCAGGCGCTTCTCCGAGAGACCTCAGGGCTTCTATTCCCTCTGGACCCCATGACCTTCGTGCTGGGCAAATCTATTAAAGGCCTCCCCTCGCCACCATCCTGACTGTGGCCAGATGCTTGGTTGCGGCGGCCTGGAAACAGACCAATTCTCCTGCATAAAGCACGGTAATCAGAAGGATAGACGCGGTAATGACTATGGAGAAGCTCACAGCCATGCTCCACAAAAAAATGCCGCAGTTCTGGAAAACTTGGGATCCCTGGCTCGGACCGCAAGGTCTAGGTCTGCACTAGGCCTAGAGTGAGCGGACGCCGGCGGGTGGAGGAGACGGAGGCCCCCGTGGATTCTCTCCCCCTCCCCCTTCCCCACTCCTCCCTCCCCATCCCTCCCTGTCTGTTTGTCTACCCCCCCTTTCTTTTTCTTCTCTCTTTCTCTTAAAAAGAAAAAGTCTATTGGTCAACATCTCGCCGAATCTAGTCACATTGTCATGTGCCCATGACATTGCTGTACTTATGTCTGTACGTGTTTGTTGCCAATAAAAAAAAATAATGGGCAAATAATCTATTATCCATATCTTTTTATCAGCAAAACAAATGCCGATTATTTGTGTTTTCGGCAGCTTATCTGCGATTATTGAATCGCCAAGGCTTTTTTGGTGAAAAAATGGCGAAAAACGGCTTTTTGGCGCTTACTTCATGAGGCCCATAGTCTGTGATTACACTGAAGGTGTCGACCTCATCGCGTATCCAGCGTGTTGATGCGTCGTCATGGTAACCCATGTTGACATCTCTTTTTACTAGAGCAGCGGTAATATAGTAAGTTAAACCCTGAATTTAGCTGCAGTGTCTTTAGTTGGTACCGTAGTCAGGTTGAATTGAATGGAGAAGGGGGGCACACTTGATTCTTGAAGAGGCTTAGAGTAGACAAATAGAGGGAAACCAAAAATAAATTATTAGAGAGCACAAGCATGGAACGGGGACCAATGAGTACAAAAAAGGAAATGATCAAACAAATAGAAAGGGAAAAGGAATTTATTTACTGTATATAAATTAGAGTAAAATTTAAATTTAAAGGAACATAGAGAACCCCAGATAGTCATTGAGAGCCTTAACGGTCATGGATTCCAGGTGGACAATCCACCTACACTCTCTGCCAAGCAGGGCTTGTTCTAGATCTCCTCCCCATATGCCAAGAGAAACTTTCTCAATGGCAAACGCTGATAGCAGCTCTCCTGACTGTCAGCTGAATCTGGTCATGTATTGCCTCTTTCTCCTTGAGTTCACTGCAGGACTTCTGTAGCACATTATAGCTTATTTACTTGGCATACTTGGGTGTCTGGGCTTATAACTAAGTTTACAATGATACCCTGTTTTAGATAGTAGGAAGATGATTCCATGATATATGCCTTTTATCCAGCATGCTTAAACCACACTGTATAGCCAGAGACTGTCACAGATAATAGTACAGTGTTGTTAACCTAGCTTAGTTCTATTTCTGAGGTTATGCCTTTGCCAGTCAATACTGTAGATCCAGTTGTAGATATGAGGTTTGTCCCTCTGCAGATGCCTTTGTTTTAGAGGTGTGATTACAGCCTGCTTGAGTCTTGCAATATAGTCAGAGATTATTATCAGTTGCTTTCACAGTGATTATAAGTACACTACTGTTTGTAGCTTTACTACTCAGTATTCTTTATTGCACCTTTAGACTATGCAATATTATGGTTAATTCTCTTGACTTTAAGTGCAGCACTTAGGAGTATGAGTAGTTTTACCATTAATTAGTTATGCCATAAGTCTTTATACCCACATATTGTGCTGTACTGTGTTTTTCTCTTTTTGCTGTAGTTGTATTGCATGTCGTATAGGGGGTTGTTCCTACCTGTTATCAACAGATCACTTTTTGCATGTATCTTAGGTGACGCATTCCCCTATAGATGAGATCCTGTACACGGGCGATTAATATTTTGTGTGTTATTTCATGTTTTTATTTCTTGGAGGGAGGATTTGGAGTTGAAGGTTGTGGGGAAGTACCTTAGTCCTTTTGCTTTGCTGGGGGCACAGGGAATGGGCACATAGAAGGGGTTGTTGGCCCCAAAACATTGCCCCTCACATCCTCCCTTCTCATTCCATTACGGGTTGTTTACCCTTCCTCACAACTCAGTGATATCACAAACCCTACTCCTCAACTCCTTCTCTTCACCTCCATCCCACACAGGCTGTGCCTGCTTTTTGTTTTACCATTTGTTGTACCATTTTTTAGCCTGTATTTTCTGTTCGCCCATTGTTGCAGTGTGCTATTTTGCTGTGTACATTTGATTATTGTTTATGCATACCACATTTCCGTGTGTTTATTGTGAGTGCTGTGAACACCAGTTGTGTTTTATTGAAAAGGCTTCAAGGACAAAGTCATATGTACTGAGGAATATGAGTTACAGAAGCCAGCTGAGATGAAATAAAACTGTTTTTCTCACACACACAAGTAAAAATATGATGAAGCACAGCAAATAAAGCAGATGCAGAAATAACGTAATATAATAAACTTACCTGGTGACTTGAGTTAGTACTTCAAATCTTATAAAAGATAAACACAGTGGGCAATATTTACTAAGCAGTGTTCGGCAATGAGGCACGTTCGGTGCTGTAATACATAACAGTCTTTTCAAATAAATGAATTGTAAGTGTATTTCCATTTGTACATGTAGCCGTGTCCCCTCTTACCTCTGGTGCCGAGGAGGGAGGCGGCTGCAGTGTATGGGAGCGCGGAGCTCTGTGGCATACCCGGCAAGCAGGGGCCGCCATTTTGTAGTTCGCACATGCGCAATTACAGCCGTGCACATGCGCAGAGAGGTGAGAAGTTGCTGTGACCATTTTAGGTTTGCGCATGCGCAGTGAAGTCTTTGCGCATGCGCAGTCCCCAGAGTTGCGGCGGCCATCTTAGGAGAGGCTCTGCAAGGGACTACATGTCCCAGGATCCTGAGGGACATGCAGGTAGAATGTTGACACAGTTTGGCAGTTACAGGCAGATACAGGCAGGTTAAGTGATAAATTATTGCATTAAAAAAGCGCTAATATCAAATAAATCAACCATGTGATAGTGACATAAATTAATAAACAACTTATTAGTGGCAATAATGAGCAACTTGAAGTCCTATGAAACTGTCATGTGAAAATATCCAAATAGCAGCTTAAAAAGTCCACTGGGTGTCTGGCAACCAGTTAGAATATGCAAACAAAACATACCTCTTTGGCACTGGAACCTAGCATCCACAGAAAAACGGAGATCCAAGGCGTCAGTGATATTTTCCACATTAAGGCACAGGACCTAGCCACCTGGTGTGATTAGGTTTTCAATTTTTACCCACGGCAGAGGAGTGTTTGACAACTGCAGTCAATCTTATTATAATGTTGTGTTAACTTTGGATTTAATTAAAATTCAAAAAGAAAAGAACCTTGTAAATAGCAATTTGATAGTTAGATTATAAGTGACTGTGCTCTTACACTTAATCAGACCTTGGACAAGACATATTTCAGTGTCTGGAAAGGAGTAATGCAACTTTTAGCTATAACTTAGCCCACATAAAACATCCTTATGTTGACTATAATTAATCACTGTAGATAAGTGTTGTTAGAGTTAATACCTCTAGTTTTTTTTATTATCATTGGTGCTAACGTCGATTACGGCAGAAAAGAGCACATAATGCATCGTTTATGAGCTTTGAAGATCACTGTTAGCACTTAACGAGATGTTCACTGAAGTTAGCATCTCGTTAAGTCATAAACCGAGATCTGTGGATTTACCCCCTAATAGTTTTCAACATTATTTTATTTGGACTACTAGAAGGCTCATGTGGGACTGAGGTGCTAGTACAATCATGTGTATCACCCCTGAATAAGTCTCTGCGATTTTATTTATTAATTTTATGATTATTTTCTAATGAAACTGCATGATGTATTGAAGACTTTATTGCGATACTGCTATTAATGGGATCACAGGGGTAATGGGGTGTCAGTCAATAAGCACCAAACCTTACACCCTATATTGAACCTACTTTCTAGGAAAAGTTAGTGCTGTTCACCATTTTTTTCTTTTTTTCAACAATACATTGAAAAGTGGTGAATTGTTACTGTATGGATCTATTTATCCAAATAGATAAGCTAGTTTGTACATCTGGCTATATTATACTTATGGCTTTCATGATTTAGAAAGCATTATTTAATTACTCATCTCTATAATTATCGCTATTCTAAGCCTAGTGCAGATTATCCATTTCATGCTTTACAAAAGAAAAACAGAGATACCTCTGATTAATATTTAACATCATTATACTCACCAAAGACTGCTAAGTTAACTAAAATAGCACAACAGGCATAGTAGGAAAAATCCTTGATATGTACTCCAGGTTATGTCCTTCAAGATGTTTGATCTGCTGATACACAAATAGATCTAAACAACATAAACCAAATATGTATGTGTACTGTAGGTGAATACTAAACAAAAATATGCAATCAATGCATTTTGAAGTTAATTTGAATAATTAAATAGTATAATAATGTCAACCGATAACTCAGGCATGAAATGTGTACTCTGGATTTACTGTACTGTAGCGCAAAAACATATGTACGTTTAGCTTGAGTGATATTTACACTACTGCACATGCAAACATGAATCAATGAAACAATGAAAAAGTAAAGCAATAATATAAATTATTTCCCATATACTATTTAACAGCTGAAATATTAGGAATCTTAAAATATTATATTTTCAGCTTTTGTAACATTTGCATGATGCTTAGAGCTTTTAACACTAAACTATTGATTTGTGACCACAGAGATTTTTTTTTAAACCTTTCGCACTGTATCCTGTTTGTTAGACAAACAATGTGAAATGCCTTATACTGATTTTTACTGCGTTCACAAAAACACTTTGCAGACTTTTGCTTCTGCCAAGGCATATTTAAAGACAACTCATAGCTTAGTTTAAACTATATTTAACTCTCACATGTTTCCAAGTCATTTTAAGAAGAAGAAAATAGTAGAGACAAGAAAAGAATTAGGTTACCTCACTAAGCTGCAGCTCCATCTCAAGTATTTATAGTAACAATGGGGTCAGAAGCTAAATAGTATTAAGTGGATTTATGCAAATCATTTATGTGGGAAGGTTGTTTGGCAGAGTAAAATACAGCATTAGAAGCTCATGAAAAAGAAATAATGCGATTGAAGGTAATGTCATAAAACTGGGAAAAGGGATAGAAACTATGATTCTTATTTCATTTCAATAACCCATGCATCTTCTAAACAATACATTTATCCTGAGGATTTCAGTTCAAAATAGATTTTGCCACATCCATGGAGTGAATCCTACCTAATTAGTTGTAAATGGTAACTGGAATTATTTCAAGACATGTAAGTAGGTAGACTAACAAATAGAAGGATACATTGTTATATACAAATATTTTTAATCTCCTGGGGTTTATTTATCAACGTTATCTGGGCTGCAAACTGGTGCATAAGAATAGCACAAGATTTAATCAAATTAAAGAAATCCTGTAGAAAGCAGGGCAATTTCTTTCTTTTGATAGAGTACATTTACATAGTTACATAGCTATATAGTTACATTGTAGATGAGGTTGATAAAAGACGTAGGTCCATCAAGTTCAACCTATGCTAAATTTAGACAACAGATACTTTATCCTATATCTATACTTCCTTATTGATCCAGAGGAAGGCAAACAAAAAACCCCAGTGTCATAACATCCAAGGATATCTCATAAGGGGAAAATAAAGTCCTTCCTGACTACAAGAATTGCCAATCGGATTAATCCCTGGATAAACATCCTTCCCATGTATACTTATTTGGTATATCCCTGTATATTTTTCCCATCTAAAAAGATGTCCAACCTTTTTTTGAACAAATCTATTGTATCTGCCATCACAGTCTCCATGGGTAATGAATTCCACATTTTAACTGCCCTTACTGTAAAGAACCCTTTCCTTTGTTGCTGTTGAAATCTCCTTTCCTCCAACCTAAAGGGATGTCCCAGAGTCCTTTGTACTGCCCATGGGATGAATAGTTAATTTGAAAGCTCCTTGTACTGTCCCCGAATATATGTGTATATACACTGTAGTTACATATCCCCTGTTAGACGCCTCTTTTCTAATGTAAATAAATCTAATTTAGCTAGCCTCTCCTCATAAGTTAGATTGTCCATCCCCTTTATTAATTTGGTGGCTCTTCTCTGCATTCTCTCTAGTTCCATAATGTCTTTTCTTATGATTGGTGCCCAAAATTGTACTCCATATTCAAGGTGTGGTCTTACTAATGCTTTGTAAAGGGGCATAATTATGTTTACTTCCCTTCCATCTATTGCCCGTTTTATGCAAGATAAGATCTTGTTTGCCTTTGCAGCTGCTGCATGACTTTGGGCACTATTGATAAGCCTGCTGTCTACAAGCACTCCTAAATCCTTCTCCATCTAGGATTTCCCCAAGATATCCCCATTTCATTTGTAAGTCGCCTTTTATTCTTGCATCCCAAATGCATAACCTTACATTTATGTGTATTTGTGAGGACTCTGGGATCGCGGCACCCGCGCCCTGGTCCTTCCTCACCTTCATTAAATCCCCGCTGCCGTGGCGCGCACTCCTCGCTGGCGTCACTTACCTCCGGCGGCTCTGGGGGTTCCCCGTCGTCCTCTGCGGTCTCGCGCTCCTGCGGGATCTTCCCTCTCTCATGCGGCTGCTACCGTTTACGAGCGCGCGCCCGTCTCTGTTACAGAGCATGCGCAGGACTCTCTTAATTTATTCACTGCTCCTGCAGTGAGGCTCCGCCCCCAACACACACACAAGGGTCAATCAGGCATAAAGACTGCTCACCTGTATCCTCCTTTGGACAGCCTATCCAGGACAGCTCCATGCACTCCTCCAGGCCTGCCTCCTCTTCTTATTGGTCAGCCACGCTTTACATTGCCTGTCCTGCCATTCAGTCATTGCTCGACATAGTTTCCACTAGGATCACTATTCTGGCATTCTCTCTCTCATTCACTCAGGTTACGACTTGGCTTGGCAGACGTCCTTCTCTGGCTCTCGACCCCTGCTTGGACAACGACCTTCCGGAATTCTCCAATCCCTGACCTTGTCTAAAACAGCAATGACGACGGCACTTCTACACCGGTACCGGCAAGTATTGCTAGCTAAACGTCACCTGGCCTGGCAACGCCAAAATCCCCACACTCCGGACACGCTCCTTTTGCTGCGGGTGCGTTCCCATATACGTTCCTCACCTCAGTAGAAGGGACGGGTCTGGTCTGCGGGCAGTACCGGCGTAACATTATGTCGAGCCCACAAGACGCAGACCAGACTGATGTGGACTCTATGATGACGGCCATGTATCAACAAATCCAGGCCTTAACGGATCAAGTGGTTCTCCTCTCCAAACAGGTACAGGACCTATCTCTACAGGCACCACCTGCGTCTGCGCCGCCGGCGCAGTCCGATTCTACTTCCACTTTGTCCTCAGCTCCGAAGATTCCGGCTCCGAAGCCCTACGCAGGGGATCCCCACGCTTGTCGCGGATTTCTCAACCAGTGTGAGATCCAGTTCGAGATGGCTCCGCAACTGTATTCTACTGGTCGGAAAAAGGGAGCTTATGTATACAGTCTGCTCACAGGTAACGCACTGGCATGGGCTTCCCCGATCTGGGAACTGCGACCTGAGATTACCCAAGATTACGCAGCCTTCAGACGTGACTTTCGACAGGTCTTCGATACCCCCGCACGACAAGAAACTGCTTCTGATTCTCTGCTGCATCTTACACAGGGACGTCGGCCTGTGGCCCAATATGCCTTGGAATTCAGGACCATAGCAGCTGAGACTCGTTGGGGTCAGGAGGCCTTAGTCTCCGTCTTCTGGAATGGCCTATCGGATTCCCTGAAGGATGAACTCGCCTCTCAACCCAGGCCAGGACTGCTGGAGGACCTCATCACCCTGGCTAATCGTATGGATCAGCGCCTTCAGGTACGCCGCGCTCAGCGTCAGCAATCCCGGTCTATGCCTTTCCGTGCTTCCTTCTCCAGGTTTTCTACTACCCCGAGACCCGTTTTCTCTCCGCTGCCTGCGCTGGAAGCTCCAGAGCCGATGCAACTCGGAGTCCAACAACCTCAGGTGCCCTTGCGACAGCTTCGCTCAGCCGGAGAGTCGTGCCTTCATTGCGGATCTTCTCAACAGCGTACCCGTGACAATCCATCACCTTCGGGAAATGACCAAATCCAGTGAGTACGAAGGGGCGCTTTCTGGGTGCTAAATCTCCTTGCCCCTACTCAGAAGGGAACTCCCCAAAAGATTGACCATTCCCGTTTCCCTTTCTGGTCCTACCTTCCGTACCTCCACAGCAGCATTTATCGATTCCGGCGCAGGAGGGAACTTCATGGATCAGACATTTTCTGAACAGAATCAGATCCCACTGTCCAAGAAGAACTCCCCCGTTGCCTTGGTCAGGATAGATAATCGTCCTCTCACTCCGGCATATATCTCCTTGGAGACCAGACCTATCACCCTTTCTACTCATTCCCACGAAGAGACCCTAGGTTTTGACGTGATTCATGCCCCGGGTACACCGATTACGCTCGGACTGCCCTGGTTACAGAAGCACAATACGCTCATCGATTGGGTATCTCCTAATCCCATTGACTGGAGGTCAAGGTCAGAAGAATCTTCAGTGTCTACGGAGCGACCGTCCTTTCTTTTAGCTAACACATCCAATCCTCAGAGGGAGTTACCTTCTCCTTACGCTGAATTTTTGAACGTTTTTAGCAAGACGCAGTCTGAGCTCCTACCTCCTCATTGTTCCTACGATTGTCCGATTGACCTGGTACCCGGATACACCTTGCCAAAGGCCAAATCCTATCCTCTCTCGTTGCCCGAGACGGAAGCCATGGACGAATATATTCGTGAGAACCTTAAGCAGGGCTTTATACGTCATTCCAACTCTCCCGCGGGGGCCGGATTCTTCTTCGTCAAGAAGAAGGATGGTACTCTCAGACCATGTATTAATTACCGGGGTCTGAGCCATATTACGGTGAAAAATCGTTATCCACTCCCACTCATCTCCGAACTCTTCGATAGACTTCAGGGGGCCAACCTCTTTACCAAACTTGACCTCTGTGGGGCATACAACCTCATCCGCATCCGAGAGGGCGATGAATGGAAAACTGCTTTCAACACCCGTAGTGGACACTACGAATACCTAGTGATGCCCTTCGGTTTGTGCAATGCACCAGCAGTTTTTCAGGACTTTATTAATGACATCTTTCGGAATGTTCTCAATCGTTTTGTCAACGTCTACCTGGATGACATTCTTATTTTTTCCCAAAACTTACAGGATCATATCATTCACACGAAGTTTGTGCTTTCACGCCTCCGAGAGAACCGGTTATATGCTAAAATGGAGAAATGCCTTTTTCACCAGTCTACCACTTCCTTTCTTGGATATATTATCTCCAACAGAGACTTAGCCATGGACCCAGAGAAGCTGAAAGCCGTCATGGATTGGCCGCAACCCAATTCCCTCAAATCCATTCAACGGTTTTTAGGTTTTTCCAACTATTACCGGAAATTTATCCGTAATTTTTCTACTATCATCGCTCCTATCACTACACTGACCAAAAAAGGGGCAGATCCTTCATCTTGGTCACCAGAGGCAGTCTCAGCTTTCAAAACGCTGAAACAAGCCTTTGTCTCCGCTCCCATCCTTCGACATCCGAACACTAATTTCCCATTCACCCTAGAGGTTGATGCTTCGGACTGTGGGGCAGGTGCGGTTCTCTCTCAGAAATTTTCTCCCCAGGACAAACTTCACCCTTGCGGGTTTTTCTCCAAAAAGTTTTCTCCTGCAGAAAGAAATGATGACGTGGGCAATAGGGAACTTTTGGCCGTCAAGATGGCTCTTCAAGAATGGAGACATCTTCTGGAGGGGTCAAAAGAGCCATTCATTATTCTCACGGACCATAAAAACCTATTGTGCATTGAGAATGCTCGTCGTTTAGGTCCTCGCCAAGCCCGATGGTCATTATTTTTCTCCAGATTTAATTTTGTTCTCTCATATATTCCCGGCACAAAGAACGTCAAAGCGGATGCCCTCTCCAGGCAATACTCTTCTGAAGAGAGACCGGAAAAGACCACCGAGTCCATCCTTCCTAAACAAAGGATCATTGCGGCTGTGGCGTTCAAGAATCTTGAGAAGATCATTAAATCACAAAAACATCTTCCGACCGGTCTTGAGGTTCCAAAAGACCCTTTGTACGTAGAGCCCAGATTCGTTCCTGAGGTACTGGAATGGGGACATGCCGTCCGCTCGGCAGGGCATCCAGGATTCAAGAAGACGTTGGATCTCATCCGTCGCACTTTCTGGTGGCCCAATATGGTTAAAACCATTCTTGAATTTACACGGTCCTGTCCGGTATGTGCACGTAACAAAATTCCTCGTCAGAAACCTCAGGGTCTTCTCTTACCCTTACCCATTTCGGAGCGTCCCTGGTCCCACATATCGATGGATTTTATTGTGGAGTTGCCTAGGTCGAATGGCATGAACACCATTCTTGTGGTAGTGGACCGGTTTTCCAAGATGGCACATTTTATTCCTCTCAAAGGATTACCCTCCTCACCCGCCCTGGCTGATATTTTCCCCAAAGAGATTTTCCGTATCCATGGGATTCCCACATCCATCGTGTCTGATCGGGGCTCCCAGTTCGTCTCCAAATTCTGGAGGAATTTCACCAAGAGACTGGGTATCTCATCTTCCTTTTCTTCTGGATACCACCCCCAATCCAACGGACAGACCGAGAGGGTTAATCAATCCCTCGAGAAATACTTAAGGTGCTTTGTCTCTAATTTTCAGGATGACTGGGCAGAATTACTTATCTGGGCTGAGTACGCTTTTAATTCTTCCAGGAATGAGTCTACCCGTGAGACCCCCTTCTTTATCAACTACGGATTCCATCCGGCTCGCCTACCTATTGCTAAAGACTCCTCTGGTCGAGCATATTGCTCTCCTACAAGACTCTTGGTCCAGAATCCAATCTGCACTACAAAAAGCATCCTTGACAGCTAAAACCCAGGCTGATCGTCACCGTCGTCCGGCACCCAACTACAAACCCGGGGACAAGGTTTGGCTATCATCCAAGAACATCCATCTCAAAACTCCTTCCCTCAAATTGGCTCCTAGGTTTCTGGGTCCCTTTACAATCATGGAGCAGGTAAATCCAGTTTCCTTTCCGACTCCAACTTCCTCAAAGCATGAAGATTCCGAATGTCTTTCACACCTCGCTTCTCAAGCCATTCATCTCCAGTAGCCTCTTTCCGGACCACATGTAAGGAATCGGGGGCCACGTCCCTTGTGGTGTGACCCCTCCTTACCCACTACCAGTACTGCAGCGGCTGCTGCCCCTGCCCCCCGTCGCCACCCATGCCGCCGCCCAGTGCATACCTTGAACTCTGCCGTCGCCATCTTGGATTCTGGCACTGGTGTTACAGACTCTCAGCTGTGTTCCACTACTTCCTGGTCTCTCAGCCACTCACGAGCAGCTCCTCGACACGCCTCCACCATGCCCCTCGTCCGGATTGGTCACTGTCGCTTTAAATATTCTGCTTTGGCTTCACTTCCTTGCCGAGCATAGATCCTTATGGGATGTTACCTGTGTTTCTGCCACAAGACTTGTTGTTTCGTTACGTATCTCTGTTTTTGTTCCAGTTCGTTGTACTCGTCCAATTTCCTCCAGGCCTGCTGCTGCTACACTGAGTTCCTGAGTTCCTGGTTCTTACAGACCTGCTTCCTTTGCGCTGTAACACGGGGTTACTAGTGCTGCCTGGTGGTGTGCCTATTGCGGTCAGTCTTCCCTCTCCTAGACCGGAGCCATGGGTCGTGGACGCCACTCGCGTAAACCTTGTTCCCGACCTGCAGCGATTGCGCTGACGCAAAAGGACCAGCTTGATTTCCTGTTGCCGACTCCCTGCTTGAACTACGACTACCCGGATATCTCCTACCCCGACTCTGGCTTGCCCAACAACTATGCTGTTATCTCCAGTCCTGAACCCGGCCTGTTTGACTATGAACTGTGCACTCCGGACCAGTCTGCGCGGTATAAGGTCGTGATTTCATAACCCAGCCTCAGCCCCGCGGTCCGGTCCCGGTTTGTGGCGAGCACAATCGTGACAGTATGCTCGGCCCCACAAAACCGGACCGCGCCGTGGCGGGGGTTGGTAAATGTGTAACTGCACCTATGTCCCAGGCTGCGGACCAGTCCCTGTTTGAAGAACAGTATTTGTTTGAAAAACTGCCTCCGCCTAATCTTGCTTGTATGTACGAAGGGTTAACCCCTGCAGAAAGACAGACTCGTAAAGAAATATTGACTAAATCTCAGGAATGTAGAGAGTTAAAGAAGATGTTTCAAGCCCAGTACTCCCAACTGCTCCTTCTTAAGTCCACTCCGGGACTGGAAACTGGGGATTTTGGGGTACTGGTTCAGGCCATAGACACCACCCTTAAATTATTCCTGGAATTTGACAGGAACATAAGTGAGCGTGAACCTCTACTTGCTGCCTACGCACAGACTATTCACAAACCCTTTTCTGTCAGTCCTGTTGTTTAACCTGTGGGGGCACCTCCCTCTCCAAAAAATGTCCAAACCACCCCACTATCACTGCCCCCTAAGGTAGAAGCTGCCATGATTTCTAGCCCTGATTGCACCTCCCATTGCTTAAATCCCAAAGATATGTCGGCCTTAACCTCTGCCAGTCAGGTCTGTGAGGTTCCCGTGGAGTATACTTGTATTTCCAAAGCTACAGCCCTAGTATCTGAGAATCTACCCTCACTTTCTAACTCAGAATCCCTAACTCCTGCCCTTGAGGTTTTTTCTGCTTTAACCCCTGATAGGCAGCTCTGCGTGCTCCCCATGTCAGAGAAAGAACCCCTTCTGCTTCAACGTTCTAAGTTAGAATCCCTAAGCTCTGTTCCCGAGCTCATTCCTATATTAACCCCTGCAGGTCAGCCCTATGAGCCTCCTTTTGTAATCCCCTGTTCGCCAGCTAAGGCCACATCCTTGTCTCCAGAGGAGGAACTCCTTGTATCCTCAATTTCAGAGGCAAATCTCTCTCTTTTTGACTCTCAGGTACAATCTGCATTGATCCCTGTAAATCCTTGCTGCCCCCAGGCTAATGCATCATTTCTAGCATCAGAGAATGAATCCCCAAGTCTGACAGCAGAGGTTGCACTGAATGACTCCCCTAAGCTTGCTGAGTCCTTGAATTTTGTTTACTACAATCCCCCTGCTTCAGCTCAAGTTTCCGTTGCCGTGTCCCTTGAAACTTCTGCTAAAATCCTGGTTCCAGTTAAAGGTATTCAGGAACCGGGTTTTTCTCTAAGCCTGTTCGCAGAATCCCCACTCCCAGGTATTTCGCTGACCCAGTCTGTAACTCAGAATGCTGAGATCCCTGCTTCAGCACATAGTTCCCTTGTCATGGAATCTGTAGTCTTTTCTGATTTCCCAGACACTCCTTCCCAAGCAACCCCTCCAGAGATCCGCGTATCTGCTGTCACCCCCTTAGTACATTCAGAAACCACCCTGCCTACATTACAAATTCAGGTGTATAAATCTGAGCTATTTTGTCTTCCTTCACTTGCTAAACCTCAGTCCTTTAGCACTGCATCTAAATGTGCTCCAGCAACCGTTGGGTTATTCAGGGCTAAGATTAAAACCCCTGTGTTAAAGGGTACCTTCTCACACATATCCTGCAAACCTAGAACTTCCATGATTAGTCCTAAGTCACTCTCCACAGTATCTGATTTTCTTATTAGTGTAACCCAGACACCCACATCACTGGCTAGCAGTTCCGTTATCAGAATTTGTGCACTAGTAAACATACCTATTGCTGATTTTGTCATGACAAGTACCCCAGTTAGGGCCCTTGCAGTTTTTGATAAAACTCTTTTTCCTACTAAGGTTTCTGCTGTTAAGAGTTTCCCCGGTTCCAACTTACCGCTTATTGACCCTCTAACTTCCCCAGTACCTGTCACTGAATCCCAGGTGTCAGCTTCAGACGCTAGTTCTCCTTCTACCAGTGTCTCTGTTACTGATTCTGAGCCTCCAGCTCCAGATACTAGCTCCCCTCCCTCCGCTGCCCCTGCACTGCCTGATTGTCAAGTTCCAGATATTAAAGCTCCAGAGCCTACTCCCACTCCTATGACAAGTACGATGCCCTTGGAGTTCGTTACAGCACGTAATCCGCCTCATGCGGTTGTTCAAATCTCTGCAAGGCCCTGTATACCTTCCCCGCACTCTGGTGCCATATCCGAAGTAACCCTTGCTGCGCTCCAAATCCCCAGTGCGGGAAGGCAGTTTCTTTTCACGGACCATTCGGTGGCCCCTGAAGTACCTCAGTATGACTTTAACTATGGGGTTTCTCTCCCTGTTGTCTCTGGCTTGGACTCTGGGAAGTGGAGATCACAGACTATATTGTCTCTCTCTGAGCGTTCTACAATATTTGGTAGCTCCACTAATGATTGCTTCTCTGCCTCAGCGAACTCATGGTTATCCCTCACGGAACCTTCTGTTGTGCCTACGTCCTCTGTGTTGGAAATACTCAGTTCACACCTCAAGATTTCGGTCCCTAAGCCTGGTTTACTGTTCACCTTGTCATCTACTATACCCATACCTGGCAATGCACCCACCCACCCTATACCCTCGCTGACCACTACCCGGAAAACCTCTGGAGGAGAAGACCCTCTCAAATTCCCACGTGATGATGTCAGCAAAGACTTTGTCTGTCCGGAAGGTCGCCCTGATAAGCTCTTTCAACTATTGGTGCCTCTTGTCCTGAATTTTGGTACCATTACTAGGGACTGGGCTCCCAACGGGGGCCCTTCTGCTGTTTCTGCTCCAGAACCCCCTGGTTCTTCACAGCCTTGGATTTCCAAGCCATTTCGCGTGGCGAGCCACGTACCAATAATTTCTCTACCACCACTTTCCTATCCTAAGTTTGTACTCGCCAATGAACTGCTGGTTTACGGATGCCCTGCTCGCCTAAAACAATTTAGGAATAACTCCATGTCTCCAAGACCAATGAGTGCCCACGAGTCTCTGGACCACAACTTTACTCTCCATCCTAGACAATTCCGGAACAATTCCAGGTCCCCCAACTCTAGGAGTGGTTATGATCGCCCTGAGGTCGATCCTGAAGGGGGGGGTACTGTAAGGAATCGGGGGCCACGTCCCTTGTGGTGTGACCCCTCCTTACCCACTACCAGTACTGCAGCGGCTGCTGCCCCTGCCCCCCGTCGCCACCCATGCCGCCGCCCAGTGCATACCTTGAACTCTGCCGTCGCCATCTTGGATTCTGGCACTGGTGTTACAGACTCTCAGCTGTGCTCCACTACTTCCTGGTCTCTCAGCCACTCACGAGCAGCTCCTCGACACGCCTCCACCATGCCCCTCGTCCGGATTGGTCACTGTCGCTTTAAATATTCTGCTTTGGCTTCACTTCCTTGCCGAGCATAGATCCTTATGGGATGTTACCTGTGTTTCTGCCACAAGCCTTGTTCATTCGTTACGTATCTCTGTTTTTGTTCCAGTTCGTTGTACTCGTCCAATTTCCTCCAGGCCTGCTGCTGCTACACTGAGTTCCTGAGTTCCTGGTTCTTACAGACCTGCTTCGTTTGCGCTGTAACACGGGGTTACTAGTGCTGCCTCGTGGTGTGCCTATTGCGGTCAGTCTTCCCTCTCCTAGACCGGAGCCATGGGTCGTGGACGCCACTCGCGTAAACCTCGTTCCCGACCTGCAGCGATTGCGCTGACGCAAAAGGACCAGCTTGATTTCCTGTTGCCGACTCCCTGCTTGAACTACGACTACCCGGATATCTCCTACCCCGACTCTGGCTTGCCCAACAACTATGCTGTTATCTCCAGTCCTGAACCCGGCCTGTTTGACTATGAACTGCGCACTCCGGACCAGTCTGCGCGGTATAAGGTCGGTGATTTCATAACCCAGCCTCAGCCCCGCGGTCCGGTCCCAGTTTGTGGCGAGCACAATCGTGACACCACACTTCTAAACCAGATCCTGTGATGGTACAGGGTAACGAAGAGTACGAGATACAGGCTTTACTGGATTCCCGTCTTTCGAGAGGTAAAGTTCACTTCTTGGTCCACTGGAAAGGTTTTGGACCCGAAGAGAGGTCATGGGTACCCCTGAAAGATATTCATGCTCCAGGACTCCTCAAACGCTTCCGAAAGAAGTTTCCATCAAAACCATGGAAGGATCGTCCTGAGGCCGATCCTGAAGGGTGGGGGGGTACTGTGAGGACTCCGGGATCGCGGCACCTGCGCCCTGGTCCTTCCTCACCTTCATTAACCCCCGCTGCCGTGGCGCGCACTCCTCGCTGGCGTCACTTACCTCCGGAGGCTCTGGGGGTTCCCCGTCGTCCTCTGCGGTCTCGCGCTCCTGCTGGATCTTCCCTCTCTCATGCGGCTGCTACCGTTTACGAGCGCGCGCCCGTCTCTGTTACAGAGCACGCGCAGGACTCTCTTAATTTATTCACTGCTTCTGCAGTGAGGCTCCGCCCCCAACACACACACAAGGATCAATCAGGCATAAAGACTGCTCACCTGTATCCTCCTTTGGGCAGCCTATCCAGGACAGCTCCATGCACTCCCCCAGGCCTGCCTCCTCTTCTTATTGGTCAGCCACGCTTTATATTGCCTGCCCTGCCATTCAGTCATTGCTCGACATAGTTTCCACCAGGATCACTATTCTGGCATTCTCTCTCTGATTCACTCAGGTTACGACTTGGCTTGGCGGACGTCCTTCTCTGGCTCTCGACCCCTGCTTGGACAACGACCTTCCGGAATTCTCCAATCCCTGACCTTGGCTAAAATGGCAACGACGACGGCACTTCTACACCGGTACCGGCAAGTATTGCTAGCTAAACGTCACCTGGCCTGGCAACGCCAAAATCACCACACTCCGGACACGCTCCTTTTGCTGCGGATGCGTGCCCATATACGTTCCTCACCTCAGTAGAAGGGACGGGTCTGGTCTGCGGGTAGTACCGGCGTAACAGTATTAAACCTCATCTGCCATTTACCTGCCCATGTTTCCAGTCTCTCCAAGTCCTTCTGAAGAGAAATTACATCCTGCTCTGATCCTATTACCTTACACAATTTAGTATCGTCAGCAAAGATGGAGATTTTGCTCTCGATCCAAACCTCAAGGTCATTAATAAACAAGTTAAAAAGCAGGGGTCCCAGTACCGATCCCTGAGGTACTCCACTCACGACTTTAGCCCAACCTGAAAAAGTTCCATCTATGACAACCCTCTGTTGTCTGTCCTTTAACCAGTATTCAATCCAGGTGCATATATTATTACTGAGTCCAATTTTCTTTATTTTGTACACCAACCTCTTGTGTGAAACCGTATCAAAAGCCTTTGCAAAATCTAAGTAGACCACATCAACTGCATTACCCTGGTCTAAATTCCTACTTACCTCCTCAAAGAAACAAATAAGGTTAGTTTGGCATGATCTATCCTTCATAAATCCATGCTGACTATTACTAATAATTTTGTTTTCCATTAGGTATTCCTGAATATTATCCCATATTAAACCTTCAAGTAGTTTCCTCACGATTGAAGACAGGCTTACAGGTCTGTAATTTCCCGGTTGTGATCTAGCTCTCTTTTTAAATATATGCACCACATCTGCTTTACCCCAATCTTGTGGTACTGAGCCTGTGGGAATGAAGTCCTTGAATATTAAATATAATGGTTTGGCTATTACTGAGCTTAACTCCTTGAGAACTCTTGGATGTATGCCATCGGGGCCAGGTGCCTTATTTACTTAAATTTTTTCAAGTCGCTTATTAACTTCTTCCTCAGTTAACCAATTGTTCATTAATATGGAGGTTGTGGCTTCCTCCTGCGGAACTACTATTGAACTTGATTCTTCCCTGGTAAACACAGAGGCAAAGAATTTGTTTAATACCTCTGCTTTTTCCTTATCTCCAATAATCTGCCTACCCATCTCACTGTTACGGTTGTGCTCGCCACAAACCGGGGCCAGACCACGTGGCTGAGGCTTGGTTATGAAATTACTGACCTTATACCGCGCAGACTGGTCCGGAGTGTGAAGTTCATAGTCAAACAGGCCAGGTTCAGGACCTGAGAAAACAGCATAGTCGGTGGACGAGCCAGGGTCAGGATTGGAGACATCAGGGGAATCGTTATCCAAGCGTAGTTTCGGCAACAGGAGATCAAGTAGGTCCCGCTTCAGCGTAAAAGCTGCAGGGCGGGAGCGGGTTCTGTGCGAGTGGCGACCACGGCCCATGGTACCAGCCTCAGCAAGGAAAAGGCTGACCGGAGAGGGCACACCGCCAGGCAGCACTGGTAAACCAGTGCTTCAGCACAGAAGTTCAAGCTGGCCTCTGCAAAGGAAGAGAGAGCAGCAGGCCAAGGGGTCCAAAAAGCAACTTCTGCTAAGGGTACAAGCAGCAGGTTGCTGCCTCTAGGGAGATAGCACACAGCAGGTCTCCAGGGTGCTAGGACACAGGCTTCAGCATAGTAGCTGCTGAAGGGTACTTGAACACAGGAATGAAAGCAAAGAGCTGAAAACATCAACAGCGAAGTCACGAGGGAAAACAGGAACTAACTCTGGAACACAATACACAGAGATTAGTACTTAGAGATAACAAGCCAGGGGCTTGTGGCAGAACACGATAACGTCCAGGAAAGAAACTATGCTCGGCAGAGAGGGATTGTGGGAATGCAGTATTTAAAGGTCAGCAGGCCAATCTCAGAAGGGGGAGTGTAAGAGCATTCTTCCAATGAGACAGCACAGGCTGGAGCTACAGTAAATAGCTTGCACAGCTGCTGTAGATACCAGTGGGAGTGTTCAAGGACTGCCCAGGTCTGTAAGGCCAGGGTAACAAGTAAACTCAGATGTGGATTCCTTACACTCTGTTACGCTGGTGCTGACCGCAGACCAGACCCGTCCCCTGAGCTGAAGGGGGAAGTGGTAAAACACGCACCCGCAGCAAAGGGAGCGTGTCCGGAGTGTGGTATAAAGTGTTGCCAGGCCAGGTGTAGTAAGGTAGACAATACTTGCCGGTACCAGTTGTAGAGATAGAGTGAAGAATGCCTTGCCGAGGTCAGGGAGTGGAGAGCGGAGATAGGTCGTAGTCCAAGCCATGTTCAAGGGGTTACCAGAGTGAGCGTTGTCCAAGGAGTGCCGAGATCGAGAGCCAGAGGGGGTAGTCGTACAAGCCGCGTCAGAACCTGTGAAAACACTGAGAGAATCCAGAAGTACTTCCATACAGAGACTGAGAGCAGAGAGGAGCTAGATAAAGCAGGAAGGTCCAATTAGGAATGGGGGCGGGACAGGAAGAGCTACAGGGAGACACTGCAGATTGGTGCAGGCATAACAGGCCAGGTGAGTCTTGTTGGTAACCTGAGTATGCCCGTGCGGTGTTCGGGGTCAGAGCCTGAGGTCCGGGGGACGGGAAGAAGAGTGTGCAGAATGAGCGCGCTCCGTAACGCGTGTACGCGCGTGAACCGAGCCAGTGGATGGTGCAGGTGTGTGCGCGGGAGGGCGTGGGCGCGCCCAGCGCTGAGCAGAGGAATCGCTGAGGGGAGTGATCCCGCGACGGCGACAGGGGCGGGGAGCCGCGGAGGCCGTTAAGGCAGGATTGTTTTGTGTGTCCAGGGACTCCCTGAGGGGAAAGAGTGCTCTGTGTGGGGAGCGCGGAGAACGCCGATTCTTGACAGTAACCCCCTCTTCAGGATCGGCCTCAGGACGGTCCATGAACGGTTTCTCTGGAAACTTTTTCCTGAAGGACTTAAGAAGGGCCGGGCATGAATATCCTTTAAAGGTACCCAGTATCTCTCTTCAGGGCCAAAGCCCTTCCACTGCACCAAGAACTGGAGCTGGCCCCTGGATAGGCGAGAATCCAAAAGAGAGTGAACTTCGTATTCCTCGTTATTTTGGACAGTAATGGGGTCCGGTTTACGAGTCTGATCCGGAAAGAAGTGACTGGTGATGAATAGTTTTAAGAGGGACACATGAAAGACATTGGGAATCTCAATACTGTGTGGTAGTTGGAGCCGGAATGCCACAGGATTGATTTGTTCACAAATAGGGAAGGGACCCAGGAACTTAGGTGCCAATTTTTGAGATGGTACCTTGAGGTGGATATTCTTAGAGGAGAGCCATACCAAATCCCCTGGCTTGTAACTGGGCGCCGAACGACGACGACGATCGGCCTGTAGTTTTGATCTGCGGGAGGAGTCGAGAAGGGTAGACTGAATCCTGGACCATGCGGTTTAGAAGGAAGAAATGCGTTCATCTACGGCTGGTATTCCAGAAGGAATGTTGGAGATGGGTAGACAGGGAGGGTGCAACCCATAATTTATAAAGACGGGCGACTCCCGGGTGGCTTCGTTTTTTGCAGAATTAACAGCGTACTCTGCCCAAGGAAGGAGTTGAGCCCAATCATCCTGGGAATCGGATATGAAACATCTCAGGTATTTTTCCAGGGATTGATTGATTCTCTCTGTTTGTCCATTGGTCTGTGGATGATAGGCGGAAGAAAAAGAGATGCCCAATCTCTTGGTGAAAGTTCTCCAAAATTTGGATATGAATTGAGAACCTCTGTCAGAAACAATGGACGAAGGAATCCCATAAATCCGGAAAATCTGCTCCGTAAAGATATCAGCAAGGGCGGGGGAGGTGGGTAATCCTTTAAGTGGAATAAAATGGGACATATTCGAGAACCTGTCCACGACCACCAAGATAGTGTTCATTCCTCTGGATATGGGCAACTCCATGATGAAGTCCATCGAAATGTGGGACCAAGGGCGGTCGGGAACTGGAAGAGGTAACAGAAAACCCTGAGGCTTTTGACGGAGAGTCTTGCTTTGAGTGCACTTGGGACAGGTGCGGGTAAACTCCAGAATATCTTGAGACATCCTTGGCCACCAGAAATTCCGACGAATGAGATCAGTAGTCTTCTTAAAACCTGGATGACCTGCAGATTTAGAGGAGTGACCCCAAGACAGGACCCCTGGAACAAATTTGGAAGGTACGAAGAGTTTGTTGTCGGGAACGACCAAGTCCTTGGGAATGTGTCTATGGGAGTGCAAAATCTTGTCAAGATTCTTGAAAGAAGACGTGGCAAGAATCCTCTCTTGTGGAAGGATAGTCTCCAAAAGTTTCTCTGGTCTCTCTTCAGAAGAATGTATTCGGGAGAGTGCGTCTGCCTATACGTTCTTGGTCCCGGGGATATAGGAAAGGTGAAAATCAAATCGAGAAAAAAATCGAGAAAAAAAAAGAGCCCAACGAGCCTGTCGTGTACCAAGGCGTTGAGCGTTTTCTGTGTAAAGAAGGTTCTTGTGGTCCGTGAGAATAGTAAACGGCTCTTTCGACTCCTCCAGCATGTGTCTCCACTCTTCCTTGTTACCCACGTCATAGTTCCTCTCGGCAGATGAGAATTTCTTGGAAAAATATGCACAGGGATGTAACTTATCTTGAGGAGTGGGTCTCTGAGAAAGAACGGCCCCAGTGCCGCAAGCGTCAGAACCGTCGACCTGAAGGACGAAGGGAAGATCAATGTTGGGATGACGGAGAATAGGTGCGGATATAAAAGCTTCCTTGAGTGTCTCGAAGGCGGAGATGGCCTCGGATGACCAAGCAGAAGGATCAGCTCCTTTTTTGGTGAGCGCAGTGAGGGGTGCCACAATGGTAGAAAAACTCCATATAAACTTACGATAGTAATTAGCGAACCCTAAAAAATGTTGTGTGGCCTTGAGAGAATTGGGTCTTGGCCATTCAATGACTGCTTGAAGTTTACCGGAGTCCATCATAAACCCCTCATCGGAAATGATGTACCCCAGGAACGGAGTAGAGGTCTGATGAAAGGTGCACTTCTCCAGTTTGGTGTACAAATGGTGTTCACGGAGACGGGAAAGAACGTAGGAGGTGTGGCGTATATGGTCCTGGAGATCTTTGGAAAAAATGAGGATATCATCCAAGTATACTATAACAAAAATATTGAGTACCTTACGAAAGATGTCGTTGATGAAATCCTGGAAGACAGCGGGAGCATTACATAAGCCGAAAGGCATTACAAGGTACTCGTAGTGTCCACTACACGTGTTGAAGGCCGTTTTCCATTCATCCCCCTTCCTGATGCGCACCAGGTTATAGGCACCACGTAGATCCAACTTGGAAAAAATCTTGGCCCCCTGTAATTTATCGAACAGTTCGGTAATAAGGGGAAGGGGGTAACGATTTTTAATTGTTATGTGGTTCAAACCCGTGTAATCGATGCAAGGCCTCAACGACCCATCCTTTTTCTTAACGAAGAAAAAACCAGTCCCTGCTGGGGAATTGGAGTGACGAATAAAGCCTTTCTTGAGATTCTCCTGGATATATTCATCCATAGCGTGAGATTCTGGTAACGACAAGGGGTAGGTCTTGGACTTGGGTAGGGAGTAACCTGGAACCAGATCGATCGGACAATCGTAAGTCCTGTGTGGTGGCAAAAGGTCTGACTGTACCTTATTGAAAACGTCCCGGAATTGGTGGTAAACAGAAGGCAGAATAACTTCGGGAACAGAGGTATTGGCCAGCAGTTGATGAGTCTCGCCTGACCTCGGCCTCCAGGAGATGGGAGCAGAGGAAATCCAGTCAATGAGAGGATTGTTAAGCTGTAGCCAAGGAAGACCAAGGGTGATGGGTATCCCAGGAGCGTGAATGGCATCGAGAACTAAGATCTCCTTGTGCAGATGTGAGGAAAGAAGCAAGGGGACAGTCTCTAAGGAGATGTGGGCCGGGGTAAAAGGACATCCATCGATACAGATGAGTGCGATGGGAACCTTCTTCCTCACGATCGATATGCAGTTTAACTTGGCGAATTCAAGGTCCACAAAGTTTCCTCCAGCTCCTGAGTCAATGAAAGCGGCGGTAGAAGCCTGGAACTTATCGCCTGAAAGGGAGACTGGAAATGTAAGTTTCTTAGGGAGTTCGCCTTTATGAAGGGGACGTGGAGACATTACACCAAGAGAGAGCCCCTCTGTACTCACTGGGTGTTCACGTTTCCCGGACGCAGTGGACACTCCCGAACCAGATGCTCCATGGATCCGCAGTAGAAACACAATCCCCCGGCGTGGCGGAACTGCCGTATCGGTGTGCGGATGCGTTGTACCCCCAATTGCATTGCTCTGGCAACTCCAGTGCAGAACGAAGAGGTGTGGTAGCACTTGGGGGAGCAGGAGTGCTGTTGGGAGTACTGGAGAACGGAACTTGAAAGTTATGGAAGCGAGTGCGCTGACGCTCTGAGCGGCGTACCTAGATACGTTGATCCACTCGGACGGCCAAATCAATGAGGACCTCCAATTGATCTGGCCTGGATTGGCGAGAGAGTTCATCCTTGATGGGATCTGCCAGGCCTTGCCAGAATACAGAGACGAGAGCCTCTTGTCCCCAGTTAGTCTCGGCTGCTACTGTGTCACCACAGCATACTGTGTCACCATTCGCCGTCCCTGAGTGATCTGGAGAAGAGAAACAGATGCCATCTCCCGATGAGTGGGGGAATCGAATACTTGTTGTATCTCGGCTTTAAATGCCGGGTAATCTTGGGTAAGGTCAGAACGTCGCTCCCAAACCGGGGAAGCCCAAGCCAGGGCACTGCCAGTGAGGAGATTATAAATGTAGGCCACCTTCTTGCGACCAGTATTGTAGATATGGGGGCCATTTCAAACTGCAACTCACACTGGTTTAGGAAACCCCTACATTCTTGCGGTTCACCTGCATAAGGCTTGGGGGGAGGAATCCTTACATCGGAGCTGCTAACTGCGCTTGCTGAGTGGGAGCTTACATCTGGCGAGGTCGCGATCGGTACTCGGTCTGAGACTACTGCGACCTGGCATGTAAGTGCCACAATTTGATCCGCCATGGCCTGGTTTTGCTGAAGCAGATTGGAGAGAAATTGTTGAAGTTCGGTCTGGTCTGGTCTGTGTCTTGTGGGCTCGACATAATGTTACGCCGGTGCTGCCCGCAGACCAGACCCGTTCCCTGAGCTGAAGGGGGAAGTGGTAATACACGCACCCGCAGCAAAGGGAGCGTGTCCGGAGTGTGGTATAAAGTGTTGCCAGGCCAGGTGTAGTAAGGTAGACAATACTTGCCGGTACCGGTTGTAGAGATAGAGTGAAGAATGCCTTGCCGAGGTCAGGGAGTGGAGAGCGGAGATAGGTCGTAGTCAAAGCTGTGTTCAAGGGGTTACAAGAGTGAGCGTTGTCCAAGGAGTGCCGAGATCGAGAGCCAGAGGGGGTAGTCATACAAGCCGCGTCAGAACCTGTGAAAACACTGAGAGAATCCAGAAGTACTTCTATACAAAGACTATGTCGAGCAAAGACTGAGAGCAGAGAGGAGCTAGATAAAGCAGGAAGGTCCAATTAGGAACGGGGGCGGGACAGGAAGAGATACAGGGAGACACTGCAGATTGGTGCAGGCATAACAGGCCAGGTGAGTCTTGTTGGTAACCTGGGTATGCCCGTGCGGTGTGCGGGGTCGGAGCCTGAGGTCCGGGGGACGGGAAGAAGAGTGTGCAGAATGAGCGCGCTCTGTAATGCGTGTACGCGCGTGAACCGAGCCAGTGGATGGTGCAGGTGTGTGCGTGGGAGGGCGTGGGCGCGCCCGGCGCTGAGCAGAGGAATCACCGAGGGGAGTGATCCCGCGATGGCGACAGGGGCGGGGAGCCGCGGAGGCCGGTAAGGCAGTAGTTTTGTGTGTCCAGGGACTCCGTGACGGGAGAGAGTGCTCTGTGTGGGGAGCGCTGAGAACGCCGATTCCTGACACACTCACACAGAAAGGGTCCTATATTTACTTTTCTCATTTTTTTGTTATTAAGGTACTTAAAGAACATTTTAGGGTTGACCTTACTTTCTATTGCAATCCTTTTTTCATTATCCATTTTTGCTAATTTGTTTGCCCTTTTGCAATTTTTGTTACATTCCTTATAATTCTGATATGATATCTCTGTCCCTTCTGACTTAAAGAATCTAAATGCCTTCCTCTTCTTGTCCATTTCCTTCCCTACCTGTTTATTTTGCACTGATAAGGGTGCTTTTCTAACAATGTTTTAAAGACTGCCCATTTATCGTCTACATTTTTCCCTGCAAAAACATCATCCCAGTGTATTACATGTAGATTAGACCTCAGTTTATTAAAATCTGCCTTTCTAAAGTTTAAGGTCTTTGTTGAACCCAAGTAATCTGTCTTTTTTTTTTTAACTTGTAATTTTTATTGAAGTAATGTACATAACGTGGCATAAACCCACTCAAGGGAGGTACATATGACACAGTCTTTCAAATTAATACAGTGTATGTGGGATGACGACAGGACAACACAAGACGAGGCAAACTTAGACAGCATCCATCTTTCGGTGTTTTGATATCTACCGTTGTATCCGGAGACATATAACTCACCGCTGGATGACGGGGGAGTGTGGGGAGAGACATAAGGGAGGGAGGATATAGGGTTGGGGGAGGCATGTCTTCTCGTTGAGGTTAAAGCGGCTCTCGGAGGGTGCTTCTTCAGCTACGATCATTAAGACCTACTTATTTGAGCCTGTGTACGAACACCTGCTGTCAAGGAACTTCTATGACCTGTTTGCCGATTCCCTGATGATTTTAATAACAAGATGTGAAAATGTGCCCTTGTATTCTCCAACGTCTTAGCGTGAAAATACACCGTCTGCCGACTCGGGATGACTTCACACCTCCGGAGGATTTAACCCACTCTTATAGCGCTGATGATCTGGGAAAACAAAATGGTGGACGAGCTCGGAGGAAAGCAGTAATTGAGTCAGACAGTGAAGCTTTGTCAAAAACTGATCTCCTGTTTATTGAAGGGTATACAGCCAGTTTATATAGCAAACTTGAGCATAGAAAAAACACACATATGAGAACATACTTCCTCTTTTAATTTACAGTCTGTCTATCTCAGCAAAATAACAGTTAGACAGCATAGACAGTTTATAGTCTGGGAAGGGGCCTTAATACCGAACTTGGAGGCAGTTAAAGGAAATGTCAGTCTTTAGGACAGTATGTTGAGTAATGCATTCTTGTGTAACTCATGCTCAATATGGCTGGGAAGAAGTTCCTGTTTCTACAGGGCAAAAAATAAGTCTGAACAAATACAGTTCAGCTAGTGATAAGTAGGTGATAGGTCAGGTCACTTTCTCAGACTGCCTGGACAGCACAATTACGTATGGCATATAGCATGTGGTTAGTTCCTGAGACTTAAATGTTAGTACAGAATAGTTATAGAAAAATGGTTATCCAGCAATCAAAATGGAGTCCCCCCTTATATGCACATTTTCAATCCCCCCTTTTGTCATGACTAAATGACAATTAACCTCTAGGATATGGGGGTCTCGTATTGGATTTGAATATTATCATAATCCATCAAGGGTATCTGGACTCTAGTGGCAGTAGGTCCAGAGTCATGTATCATATTTGGGAAACTGTGAATGGGGGCATTAACGTTCAGTGATGCATATGTGTGATCAACTGACTTACCAAAAGGCATAATCATTTTACATAAAGATAAACACATTAATTTGCAACATGAAATAATAACAACTAATAATACAAATATGCAAACGATAAATATCAGTCCCATAACAATTCTCTTTCCCTTATTTTGTCGTGGGTCCATAACCTAACAACTACTATATTGTTTTTGATATTGTTGATATACTTTGTCGTACTGAAGTAGTGGTGCAGGTTTTGGGGGTCAGAAAAAAAAAAAAAAAATATATATATATATATGTGGCCACAGGAGTTCTTGTTTGTAGAGAGATATATATCGGTGTGGCTGGTATGATATCTTTTCTGTTTACCAGGTTGACTATTACTACAAAAACTATTACCAATTTCTAAATTACTATTCACACTGCTCTTCTGTAACTACTAGCACATTATGGCGGCTAAAATTTGTGAAAATTGGTGGGGGCTAATTTCTACCGGGAGCGATTGCACAAATATCCATCTTGCACGCATCTTTCATACTGCATTTATTCAGAATGGCAAAACAGAAAAATGGCTGCTATGGTAAAAAATGGCTGACTTATGATCCTTTCCTTGTGGCTGACACACGCCTCTGGGTGACCTCCCACTTTCCTCATAGCCTCATATCCAATCTTCTTAGTCCCCTCTTATTCTTTAGAGACAGTCTATTTAAAGAACAGTTAATCATTGCATAGTCCTGCTGGACCAGGAGATTGTCCAATTGTGCCTTGTCATTCTTTTTCGGCCATTATATCGGCACAGTTGATTTCTTCTCGGTCTCTTCTTCTGGGGGACTGCTGACATCACCGAAAAGAGGCATAGCGTCGGTGGGGGTGCAACGCACTTCTGGATCAAAGTTTACTGCATATGACACATACATAGAGACTGATGAGTAGGACAGACACACACACAAAAGCATCCAATAGCTTCGCTTCCAGAGAACTAATCCAACCACCAAGTCCCAACAAATCCCATCCGTCATCTCTACCTTTAAACACTGGACTATTTTCCCCAAATAACATAAACTATTCTAGTTGCAGGGTAATATTCTATCTGTCCTCCTATCACAGAGTCAATAACTTCCCTAGGGCAAACTCTTATTTCTACACCCTTCGTAACCAATTTCTTATAGATGGTTCTACAAATGTCTTATTTCATATTGTCTTTTTCTCAAGGGGTTAAATATAACACTTATTTTCCCTGGGGTGCAACCTATTGAATATAGATAGTATATTGGGTTATATTATACATAAAATATGGGCTTTGTTTACTAGGATTCCATTGTGTGACAAAAGGTGTGCATATATGCTATACATAAATCAATAAAAACAAAATAACAATTACTAAACAAAATATACCTGTTCCTACCCTATCGTCTTTGTGTGCACACTATTTACACAAACCTAATAGACTATACATTTATAATTAAAATAACAAAACTTGTAAAGAAAAAAGATTATTAAAAAGTTCAAAGTTCATATGTTGAGGCCTGGAATTTTGGCTGTGTCTCTAGGCTTTTCCACTTTGGATACGGTGTAGATTGAAGCAACTGTGGGTGGTGCTGGGATAAGTTTCATATGCGTAACGTGGATCCAGAAAGAGACCTCTGCCACTTTATTTGCTGTAGTGGTGATGAGTAGTACTTTTAATAGTAGTAGTAGCGCCTTTTCATCTGGGATGAAGAACGTTCTTGCGTAGGAAATGCTTGACCATTAACCCATTTCTCGTAGGTGCACTTTCAACTTTGACATGTGCCTAGAGAGACTCAAAAATATATTAGTTGCATACAATACTTACTAATTGTTTTACTAAACAGTCACTGTGGTCTTGACTTTGCTACAATATAAATTCATTCAAATTGGTGCCTCAGCTATTGCCAGACCAAAAGAAAAAAATGACTAAAATAATTCTGTATAGAACTCCAAACTAATTACTTGTAATATAATTTCTTTGAAAAGTGCCGAGCACACTGCCAACCTTAAAAGGCACTCAGCATTATTCTTAAAAATAATAATAATAATACTTTCAGATTTCGTTCATCCCGGGCACTAAACCATCTAACTTCTGGGCATAGACAGCTATATGATAAACAGCAATAATACCCCTCCTTTGTTCACATAATTTTATATATGAACAATATTACAGAAAGGATAACAGCATTCAAAACATAACTAACTATTGTTGTTTGATCTGTAGCTAAACTAACTTGAATCCTTTGGGTATAAAATTTGCATTAAAAACACTGAAAACACTACTGAATATAAATATAAGCAACTATTGTCTTCTGACAGAAACATCCTGTAATATAAGAAATTATAGACACAGATTTAAAAACTTTTTTTTTCTCGGATTGGAACAAGCTTGAAATAGCTTTCTGGGCATCCTGCCAAAACCTTGGAACAAAACAGAAAAAAAAAAAAAAAACTGTTAATTACATTACAATATAATTTGGGACATCTAAAAATGCAGCTCCTCACACGGCCTGATAACAGAATAAAATGTGACACACAAAAGAAACAAAAATAATACAACAAAAATTACCAAGACAAGGCAATGCAAAACTGTTTGAACCTGCTCGCAAACTATATTAATAAAACAGTTAAACCTAATTTGTAGCTACAGAGCTTCGGTTAACTTTCGTGTCTCAAATGTATCTCCGCACATTTTTTTCAACTGGAGAAGGGGGGCTGTCTGGGCTGCTATTCTGATTCTCTCTCTCCCTCTCTCTCTCTTGTCATGGAAATAGAGAAGTTGGAAAAGGATGTCTTTCTGGTTTTTAAGAAATCATCGTCTGGCCAGAACGAATAAATCCTCAAAATATACCAGTGACCGGGCTGAATTATAATTTTTTTTCTTTTTTTTTCTCTGACATTTGCCCATCTTTTTGTCCTTTTCTCTATAACCAGTCAAACTCTCCCTTTCCCATTATTGATTAGTTTGTGTTATAGTGCGGGTGTTTCTTACCTTTAAAATTTACACTTAACATGAGCAATTAATTATGTTCTTATTTCAGAAACACTTGCAAGTACCTAGATAATACTTGTATATATACAATAAACCGACATTCATATTATTCAATGCACATAAAACTTTCACATAGTTAGGATTCACTCAGATTATACAAGCACACAGGGATTACTCAATCAAACTTTTTACCATATTTATAAAATTTAATAAAACATTCTGGGGAAAAACTAATTTTCCTACCTTGAATTTACACTACTTGAGATTCTCAATACTGGCGGGATAGACCCGTCTGAATTTAGACAAAAATATTCTACTAAAAAAAATTCTCTGGTTCCCTTCTTAGGGGCTGGTTTGCAATTACTGGAAAAATATCTTGTCTCTTTACAATCATAGCACTTCCTGTCCTTTCTTTTCCCTTGCTTTCTTAGCTTCTCTGCTCTTTTTTTTTTTTTTTTTCCATTCTTACGTTATGTTAAATATAAATACAGCAGTTTGGAGTTATAACACATTTTTTTTTTTTTTTTCTCTTCCTCATTTTTTTTTTTTTTTTTTTTTAGCGTTGTTTGACAGACCTGCATAAAAACTGTGCCACAGTGTCAGTATCTGATTCTGATAAATCCTGTTACTTTTCCCTGTCCCATGAACGGTCCCTGACAGGGGTTAATTCCTGCTAAGAGTCCGTCTCTTCCCCATCTGTACCGATCTGCCTGGCAGGCATATCAATAGGGAGTGGTCTAGGGAGCCTATTGCTTCGGGTTCCCCGTGAAGCCATAAGAACTTCTTTATCGGAGACTGCCTCAGAGCCTGTGACCTAGGAAAGGTTAAGGGATCAGGGTTTTTTTTTTTTTTTTAAGAACAGGGACACTGGGGTAAATTGGGGCTACCTATGGAAATGGTAATTGTCCCGATGCCATAGGGGCAGGGGGCAAATATGCATTTTGAGAGTTATATATATATAAAAAAAAATTCAGTTGACAGCACTTAAAAGATGCAATTTTGACACAGGCTGCAGCACATTCCGTATCAGTTTTAACAATGCTAAAATCAACCTCTGCCTCAGCACAATCCTGTGTGTCAGCTAACAATGATTCATATTCGCGTTTTTTTAGCAGTGCGAATCAAATCGTTCCTAGTAGTATTTTTAAGTATGAAAACAGATGATTGCGGTGTAACTAGGACAGGTTTGGCATTACTATGTGCGGGAGTTAATGTTACAGCACATGAATCAGTCAATACCTCTTTAAATTCCTCAGCTAGTTCCCTTACAGAAGCACAAAAATCCTTAACTCTATGATTGCTGGCTCCTGCAGATGACTCAGACGTCACAGAACCTGCTGAAGCAGTGGTTTCTTTAAGTTTCCTTAAAGGCAATTGGTTACGGGGTGATGGTATATCGGAATGAGACGAATCTGAAGTATCGTCTTCCCATTCACTCTCCCTGGAGACAGGGGGTGAAACGAGAGATGAAACTTTTGTGGAGCTTACGGCCTTGGGAAGCTTTCTGTTTGGGCTTTCTTTACAGGACGACTTATGATGCTCAGATTCAGATAGGTGTGCCACCTCTGATTCTGCATCGTCTCTCAACTCCACATAGTTGGGTAGAGAGGGCTGTGGGCAAATGCCATTACTCTCCTCCCTGCGTACGGATGCAGGAGGTTTGGGGTGATGACTTGCAGCATAGTGTGATAACGCTGCCAACATGTTAGGATCAAAACTTGGAAAATAGTGGCACAGGTGTGATAGGACTATACGGGGGTATTTGTAACATCACAGAAGGCGGCGGTGTTGGGGGTAAAATATCTGGAGGTAGAAACTCCTGTGGGGGTGCATTAGGGGCTTGTGAATACATTGTAGTGAGATTATCAGGCGGGGGTGGCCAAATTGGCTCCTCGGATTTTGGGTTATCATTAGGTTTTGCCTCATTAATGTGAGGTGCAACTTTTACCCAAATGCGGCCACATAATGCCCTATAATGCATGTCCCACTCGGGATCAGGCTGAAACCATAGCCATTCAGGATCTCCACCCAAACATAATCCTTTTATCATTGTCATATGATATGCGGCAAAACTACCTTCCCATCATTTAGACAATACAATACACACTTGATTAAAATAACCAAAATCAAGCAAGCACTGCACTGTAAAAATATATGAGCAACACAGCGTAATGTCATGCACTTATATACTTAGCACTTATATACTTAGCACTTATATACTCAGCACTTATATATCCTACGCACTGATATACTTATCACGTATATGCTTACGCACAGATATACTCAGCACTTATATACTTATGCACTTATATATACTTAGCACTTTATATGTCTTATATATCTTATTTTATATATATAACGACATGCCCATGCACAATAATACAGAAAAAAGAAAAAATCCCTTAAAAATCCCTTACAATCCTCCTCCCCCCTTAAAAAAAAAAAATACACTTTTCCCACAGACACTTTAAGAGTTTTTCAAGCAGATACCCAACTATATCGCTTGTTCCTATCTCTCAACAGGGACTATAACCCTGTGTATATATTTCCGTCAAGGATTCATGTAATCCTGACTTCACTTTGAGTCCTTTACTCAAGTGTTTCTATGGTTTTTCCTTAACCTTGAATCATCCGGTGCAGCGGTAACTCTAAAAAAACTTCTAAACCTTAAAACCTTATGGGCTCTTTGGGCAAGGAGACACAGATGGATAATATACAGATAAAATATATATCTTGTATGCTTACCCCGAATGTGGCTTCTGTCACAAATCTGACACCATGAAAATGTGCCCTTGTATTCTCCAACGTCTTAGCGTGAAAATACACCGTCTGCCGACTCGGGATGACTTCACACCTCCGGAGGATTTAACCCACTCTTATAGCGCTGATGATCTGGGAAAACAAAATGGTGGACGAGCTCGGAGGAAAGCAGTAATTGAGTCAGACAGTGAAGCTTTGTCAAAAACTGATCCTTTTTTAATTTACAGTCTGTCTATCTCAGCAAAATAACAGTTAGACAGCATAGACAGTTTATAGTCTGGGAAGGGGCCTTAATACCGAACTTGGAGGCAGTTAAAGGAAATGTCAGTCTTTAGGACAGTATGTTGAGTAATGCATTCTTGTGTAACTCATGCTCAATATGGCTGGGAAGAAGTTCCTGTTTCTACAGGGCAAAAAATAAGTCTGAACAAATACAGTTCAGCTAGTGATAAGTAGGTGATAGGTCAGGTCACTTTCTCAGACTGCCTGGACAGCACAATTACGTATGGCATATAGCATGTGGTTAGTTCCTGAGACTTAAATGTTAGTACAGAATAGTTATAGAAAAATGGTTATCCAGCAATCAAAATGGAGTCCCCCCTTATATGCACATTTTCAAGATGGAATATAGGACCTGCCAAAGGAGAATGCATCTAGTGCTATCAATGCCAAATTGTGGCCCGTTCAACCCGGGTATGTCTGTTTGGGCCAACCAGGGTAACCAGATCTTTAGATAATTGATGCCAGTGTCGTTAACTAGACTCGTTAACTTTTCCATCTGGCAGATAAACCAAATCTTGTTCCGAATCTTGGGGATGGAAGGAATCACGTTAAGTTTCCATACTGCAGCGATCTCACATCGGGTTGCTAGGGCAAAGTGCCCGATTAATTTGTTGTTTGCTCTTGAGAGCCCCTCTAGCGGTCTGTTCAGCAAGAACAGCCACGGGTCTAGGGGAATCGGGAGGCCCAAGATCCTCTGAGTCCAATCATGAATTTCTTCCCATAGAGGTGCGATCCGAGGGCAAGACCACAGCATATGTAACAGGTCTGCCGACTCTCCACACTGTCGAGGGCACAGCGGGGAGAGTCCAGGCACATTCCTAGATAATTTTAGTGGGGTGTGGTACCATCTCATTAGGACCTTATATGCATTCTCCTTTAGTGTGGTGCAGATTGAGCTTTTGGCAGCCGCTAGATAGATATCGCTCCAGTCCTCATCTTCTAGGGATTCTCCCAGGTCAGATTCCCACTGAGATCTGTATCTCGGATGTCCCTGTCCGTGGTCAGCAGAACCCACCACTTCTCCGTATAACTGTGATGTGAGTCCCGAAGTGTCTGATTCTGCCAGACAGAGCTTTTCAAAATTGGTCAGCTTTGAATAAGGGGCTAGTTTATTATAAAATGCTCGGACCTGGAGGTACTTAAAAAATTCAGAATGGGGGATATTCTTTTCAGATCTGATTTGCTCAAATGATTTAATTTTGTTGCCACTGCCCTCCAAGTCTCTAAGGCGCGTATATCCGGCCGTTTTCCAACTAGAGGTACTACTGCACTGCAGACCAGGAGCAAAGTCGGAGTTCCCCCAAAGGGGGGACATCCGGGAGTTTTTAGTGGTGAGGGAGTGATTGTGCTTTGACGTGTTCCATATTGACAGCGAGTTGGTCACAGAGAAAAGCGGCATGGCAGCACCTGTATGTGCTTTTTGGGGAGCCAGATCAAGGATTGTAGCTCTATCGGGGCACAACTTGACCATTCTATTTCCACCCATCTTTTCAATGCAGGGTTGGAGTGCAATTTGGCTTAATTGCGCCACTTTATAGTAGGACCACAGACAAGGTACCGCTAAGCCCCCTGCTGTGGAGGATCTTTTCATGGTCAATTTGTTTACTCTCGGTTTTTTACCTCCCCATATAAATTTGGAGATATCAGACTGAAGCGAGAGTAGGTCTTTCAGTCCCAGTGGCACCGGCACTGTTTGGAATAGGTATAGGATACGGGGGAGAAGATTCATTTTGATACTTTGTATCCTACCTATCCAAGAGATTCTCTGGAAGGACCATTTTGAGATGTCAGCTTTTAGTGATCTGAATAGGGGGGGGGGGGTGGTTTGCATTATAAATGTCTCTAACATCCTTAGTAATATGGACTCCCAAGTATTTAATCTGGTTCTGTTTCCAATTAAAATTGAAATTTAGCTTTAGTAGCTTTTCAACCTCTGTGGGGAGGCTGATGTTTAGAGTTTCTGATTTAGATTGATTGATTTTGAATCCAGATATTTTAGTGAATTTGTCTAGCAGATTAAATAGATTTGGCAGAGATGTGAGGGGTAGAGAAAGTAAAAATAGAATGTCGTCACCGTATAGAGCTGCTTTGTGGGATTGCGAGTCAATATTTACCCCAACTATATCAGGACAGCCACGGATCTGAGCTGCTAAAGGTTCCATACAAAGGGCAAACAGGAGGGGGGATATGGGCACCCCTGTCTCGTGCCACTTTTAATTTGGAATTGGGCAGATGGAAAGCCCTGGTGTATGACCTTAGCAGTAGGGCCTGAGTAAAGTGCCATAATCGCTTCACTCACCCTTTCCCCAAATCCAAACGCCCCGAGCGTCTCTTTTAAATACGGCCAGTCGATCCTGTCAAACGCTTTTTCGGCATCCAGACTTAACATCATAATTTGTGATTTTCCACTGTTAACCAATTCTATCAGATCAATGATTCGTCGGGTATTATCCGCTGCTTGTCTACCTTTAATAAATCCGACTTGATCTGGATGTTTCAGTCTGGGCAGGATCTGACTTAGTCTATTGGCCAGCAGTTTGGCGTAGATTTTAATGTCAGTATTAATCAGGGAGATTGGTCTATAGCTTTTGCATTCCAACGGATCTTTGCCTGATTTATGGATTAGTGATATAGACGCCCGGAGCATCTATCCGGGGATTGGGGCTCCCGCCAGTATTGCGTTAAACATTCGGAGCAGCCTTGGGGTAAGCACTTTGCGAACCTTTTTATAGTACAGCCCCGAAAAGCCATCCGGGCCCGGGGCCTTTGATGGTTTCAATTCTTTTATCACCGTGGCTAATTCCTCCCCAGTGAAATCCGCCCCTAGGCTCTCTCTTTCCGCCTCAGTGAGCTTTGCCAAATTTGATTTTGCTAGGAAATCTCCTTGTGACTTACTCGTTTTTGTGGTATGTGCCACTTTCTCACCGTTGTATAAAGATTCATAGAATTTACCAAATTCATTGACTATGATTTTAGGATTGGCCGAGGTGGAGCCTGATTTCAATCTAATCGCTTGGATATTGTAGTTGGTCTGTCTGTTACGTAGCAGACGGGCCAGCATCGTATCTGGTCTGTTAGCCTTTTCGTAAAATTTCCTCTTGGACCAACATAACGAATTTTCTGCCTTGGACGTCAAAAGCATATTTAATTCAATCTTAGTATCTTTCAAATCCTTGAGGACCTGCGGATCTGGGTGTTGTTTATGTCTCTCAGATAGGGAGCTTAATTTAGACTGAAGGGTGATAATTTTAAGGTCCCTTTCCCGCTTGCTTCTCGCCGCGACACTTATCAATGTGCCTCTGAGGGTCGCCTTGTGAGCCTCCCATAGAGTTAACTGGGATTCCACAGAGCCTGTGTTGATTTCAAAGAATTGGTTTATTTCTTTACCAATGTGTTCGCATATATCAGGGATTTCTAAGAGGGATTCATTGAGTTTCTAATTTGCCCCCAGTCTGCCATGTTTAAGTTGGTTACACCTTAGCTCAATAGAAGCATGGTCTGACCATGAAATATCATGGATTACCGCACGGGCGACCAACGGGACCAGTCTACTAGAAACGAAGAAGTAGTCGATTCTACTATACACTGGCGACACACTTTATTCGAGCTCGGCTAGTCCCACGAATTCGGGTATACCCGGGTGTATTGAGGTTTGTGACTGTTTTCTGCCCGAGTGCATTGAGGTATTTTCAGGCAGGGATTGAAGCATTTTATTCCCGCTGGCTGCAATACTGCACAGTATATATATATATACTGCATTACAATTCATGAATTTATGCCATCTGGTAGACACGCGAAGCATTGCAGCCTATTAAATCCTAATCATTATCATTTAACAGATCAGCCGCCCGTCAGCCAGGCATGAACCCAGGCTGGGAAGGCAAACGCAACGGGGCTTGTCAGAGGTGAGGAGCGGCGCATTCCAGGTATCTGCCAGGTACATACTGGGTATTTGCTCGAATAAAGTGTGTCGGTGCAGTATGAGTTGTGAGGGTGGGAGTAAAACGTGTAATCTCTCTCCAGCGGGTGCAACTCTCTCCAAATATCCACTAGATGGTTCTTCTGGAGACCTGAGGTCAGGGAGAGTCTCGCTTTTTTGTTACTCTCTTTGTGGGTGCTGGATCTATCTAGTGCTGGCGGAAGGGCTATGTTAAAATCCCCTGCAATAATAATATGGCCCTGTGCCCAGGTATTCAGGGTTTGGAAGAAGGTATCAAAAAAATTTTTGTCTTGCTCGCAGGGAGCGTACACGGCTGCTAGGGTAATAGGTTGCTCATGTATGGAACCCGTTAGGATGATGTAGCGACCTTCCTTATCTTTTTTAACTGTTTTAACGTTAAAGGGTATCTTGTTGTGGAAAAGTATAGCAATTCCCCTCTTTTTTTCAGGGACTGATGAGAGGAAGAACTGCGAGTACTGCTTATCCATGAAACGGGAGGCGCTTTTGTCGCTAAAATGAGTTCCTTGGAGCATCAATATGTCGGCACCCCACCTTTTTTATTTTGTAAATGCTATCTTGCGTTTTAAGGGGCTGTTGAAACCCTTTACGATATGTGAAATGATGTTAAGGGCCATCTAGTGATAGTTGGTGTGTAGGGTGCATCATGAGCCATAGTCTTACCCCGTTCCTAGGGCCGAGATATTCGTCTGATGGGTTGACTGATGATGTGGTGATGTCTTTACCGCATATTCCCTTGCAGTCCGCTCCTCTTTCCTCTAGGGGGGGGATGGGGGAAATGGGAGGCCAGGGCCCAGGGAGGGGGGACACATGAAGGTAGGAAGGGGCAGGGACACAAATAACATATAACGAACAAAAAGACAAAAATGACAGCATAAATAGTGTGTTTCTGTTTGTGAATATACATAGAATTGAGAAGATCTCATCTGGGGTGGACCAAGAGAGTTCCTTATGCCCATAGGTATGGCCTGGCAGACCGTCCGTAACGGTGGACTTGTCTGTGTCCCGAGGGACCAGCCTCCTAGGGACTAGAATACGGCCCATTACCGGGGAATGGGTCGAGATAGGAGAAGCCTGCAGCGGGGGTAGTGCCCGCCAGCGCATCTTAAAGCATTATTTATATAAACTCGTACCAGCATTACATCAACTAATAACTTTTGTAGATAGTAAAAACTTTTTCAAACACCTCAAACGACTTATAACAAGGGAAAACATTCAGAGTGGTAACGTGAGTAACTATAGGGATGCGTGGGAAATCCCACCTCTAAACCTCCCCTCTGAATCTTGCATACCTTAACCTTTACCCCTATATGAAAACTTCTGTGTTAAGCCTAACTACATCCCAACCTGTGGCTAACTTGAGCTCCGCATAGTATCTGTCCCCCAATCCTCTCGGTCTGATTTGATTGTATTCTGCAGCCCTTTTGTCTCCCCCCCCTGCCTTCCTGTCTCCCCCCCTGCCCTGCTGTCTCCCCCCTCCTCCCTTCCTGTCTGCTCCCCCCCTCCCTTCTTGTCTGCTCCCCCCTCCCTTCTTGTCTGCTCCCCCCTTCCTTCTTGTCTGCTCCCCCCTCCCTTCTTGCCTGCTCCCCCCTCCCTTCTTGCCTGCTCCCCCCCTCCCTTCTTGTCTGCGCCCTCCCTCCCTTCTTGTCTCCCCCCTCCTGTCTTCTTGTCTCCCCCCCTCCTGTCTTCTTGTCTCTCTCTCCACCCCTCCTGCCTTCTTGTCTCTCTCCCCCACCTCTCCCTTCTTATCTCTCTTCCCCCCTCCCTTCTTGTCACTCTTCCCTCCCCCTCCCTTCTTGTCTCTCTTTCCCCCCCTCTCTTCTTGTCTCTCTTCTCCCCCCCTCCCTTCTTGTCTCTCTTCCCCCCTCCCTTCTTGTCTCTCTTGTTGTCTCTCTTCCCCCCCATCGTGTCTCTCTTCCCCCCCTCCCCTCGTGTCTCTCTTCCCCCCCCTCCCCTCGTGTCTCTCTTCCCCCCCATCCCCTCGTGTCTCTCTTCCCCCTCCCTCCCCTCGTGTCTCTCTTTCCCCCCCTCCCCTCGTGTCTCTCTTCCTCCCCCCCTCCCCTCGTGTCTCTCTTCCTCCCCCCTCCCCTCGTGTCTCTCTTCCTCCCCCCCTCCCCTCGTGTCTCTCTTCCTCCCCACCTCCCCTCGTGTCTCTCTTCCTACCCACCTCCCCTCGTGTCTCTCTTCCTCCCCCCCTCCCCTCGTGTCTCTCTTCCTCCCCACCTCCCCTCGTGTCTCTCTTCCTCCCCCCCTCCCCTCGTGTCTCTCTTCCTCCCCCCTCCCCTCGTGTCTCTCTTCCTCCCCCCCTCCCCTCGTGTCTCTCCTACTCCCCCCCTCCCCTCATGTCTCTCTTCCTCCCCCCCTCCCCTCGAGTCTCTCTTCCCCCCCCCCCACAAGCGCCGCCCACCCACCTTTGCCAATGCCAGAAGCAGAGGGGCGGGACCGGAAGAGGAGAGGCCGCCATCCTGGAGGTGGCCGTCGGAAGCACGGCCAGCAGGCCCGCGCCACTCCTCGGGGGCACCCGCTCATCCCAGGAGGGAGGAGGGATGGCCGCCCCTCCAGAATCAGCTGCAGATCGCCAGGCACCCCTCGTCCGTGTCCACGCCCGCCCGTGCCAGCGCCGGAAGCGGAGGGGCGGGACCGGAAGAGGGGAGGCCGCCATCTTGGAGGTGGCCGTCGGCTAGCAGGCCCGTGCCTCTCCTTGGGGGCACCCACTCAGCCCAGGAGGGAAGACAGCCACCCCTCCAGAATCAGCGGCGGATCGCCAGGTACATCGCGTCCGTGCCCGCGCCAACGCTGGATGTCGGAAGCAGAGGGGCCGGGACTGGGAGAAGGGGGGCGGCCGCCATCTTGGAGGCGGCTGTTGATCGTGACGGAGGCGCGGCCAATGGGTCCGCGCCACTCCTCGAAGGTTCCCGCGCAGCCCAGAGGGAAGAAAGAGGGAAGATGGCCGCCCTTCCAAAATCCGCGACGGATTGCCAAGTACGTCCATGACGATGCCTCCCGGCGTCTCGTCTGCGTTCTGGGCCTTCCGATCAGGGATGTAGTGATATCTTCTCTAGGAGAGTCAGGGGCAGCTCAGCTTCCCAGGAGTGTCTTTTTTGGTCATCGGGGTATGTTACAGGTTTGGCTGACGTGGCTTAGTCTTTCGCTTTTAGCTTTGGTGGGGGGCGGCCACGGAACCAGCCCTTCTCCTGGAGGTCACCGGAGCCTTCCCCCCTTGGGGAAGCACGTGGGGAGGACCCAGGGGACCCCGAAGACCGCTCAAGGCCCAACCTGCGCAGAAAAGCATCACCAGCCTCTGGTCTTCTTAAGGTATGTGGGGTGCCATTTTTTATCACAAGCAGAGTGAAGGGGAACAGCCAGCGATACTTTATGGTGTTGTCTCGCAGCGCTTTTGTAACCGGCCATAAATTCCTCCTCCTGGCCAGCATAGCTGGGGCTAAATCTTGAAATACTTGGAGCTGGACCTCGTCAAATTCAGTATTCTTTTGGTTCCTGGTCTTTTGGGATATGATTTCCTTCATTTTAAAAAAATGGAAACGGACAATAATGTCTCTGGGGGGGTCCCCTTGCTGGGGGCGGGAGCAAAGCACCCTATGGCACCTATCCAGGTGTCTATCTGTTTCAGATCCATCTGGGATTAGGTGTTCAACCCAGCGTGTGATGAAGTCCTCTGGGTCTGTTACAGCATCCGGCACCCCCCTGGTACGGAGGTTGTTTCTCCTGTCCCTGTTGTCAGAGTCTTCCATCTTGTCCCCAATCTCCCACATCTGGGCCGACAGGGAGGCGACCTCAGCTTTAGTTTGCTGCAGGGCTGATATAGTTTCGTCTGATTTTACCTCCAATGTGTTGGTTCATTCTCCCAGGGCGTCCAAGTCTTTGCGCAGGGCCCATAGTTCAGACTTAAAAAATGTCCTCATCTCCCCACATAATTATTTTATGTCCTTAACCCTGGCCCACTCCTGGTCTCCATCTCCTTAGGGTGGTCTGTTAGCCCCCGGTTCTGTGTCTGTGTCTGTCTCGTCATTGGGCAATTGGGGGGGAGGTCTGACCTAGTTCCTGCTCTCCTTGCTTTCCGTCGCCATTGCTGCAAGGGACTTGCAAGGGGTTTTATGGAAGTAGCTTGCTACTGAAGTGACTTTTCTGCCCCTTCTTGTGGTCAGCGGCATCCCCCGCTGTTCAGATACTTGAAGGTGTCTTTTTGTAAATTTTCGTGCCAAAAATGCTGATATTTAGTTCATTGTTTGCACTGACGGGCTGGAGCTCAGTTATCAAGCATCCATGCACTACATCTCCCAGGCTCCACCTCAATCTGTTTTTTGATAATTTATTTCAAATGAGACCATGTTATGATCACTGTTACCCAAATGTTCCAGGACTTTAATATTTGTTATTACTTCTACATTGTTTGATATGACCAAATCCAGAACTGCCCCTCTCCTGGTTGGTTCCTCAATAATTTGGGTCATATAATTGTCTTTAAGCACCCCCAAAAACCTGTTTCCTTTTAGTGCACTTCTTTTGCCACAGAATTGCTCCAGTCATGCAGCCTTAGTTACTTTGATAAATAGAACTCAAGTCTTTATTTTCATCCTATACAGGGCTTTATTAAACTCTCTTTAGCTAAAATCTTTGTTTAATCTGGTGCAATTATATGCGTGACTTCTTCCCCAGTTTTGCAGCTAGGACACTTACAGTAGATACATAACCCCCAAAAATGACAATGAGTGAAATTTATGCAATAGCCTATCCCACTGTGGGCCCCAAACAATGTTCTTGAAAATGGCATTTTCTACAGTTTTATTCACCAAAAATTGTGAAAAACTAATGAAGCTGCTGTTCTCCTAATTCAATGAAGGGTGAATAGATACTTGAAGAAGCTAAAAAAAAAAAGATTTTTTGGGGGGCTGCATGGAAAATTACCATTGAATTGTGCTGTATTTAATAAACTACAAAGTGTTCACTAGGTAAATTATATTATTTTCTGGCTAGTCTGTTGGTGCACGTAAATTGATAACAATAACACATTAGATCAAACACTTTTTCAAGCACACCTAATTCAGAGACAATAGTATCTGCTCCTGCTGGTGTGTTGTGTGTGTCCCCTACAACACACAAGCGAAAGGAATAATTTCTCCTACATCTTTAGATTTCCAACATTTGTTAGAGCTTGATAGTCCTACTGTAGTGCCGACGATTATTCTAAAACAAACCTGGGACAATCTCCAAAAAGACCCAGGTACATGCTGGGTACATGCTGCAACATTTCACACATTTCTGCAGACAGACTAATGGCCCATCAGATTAACAGCGGGGTCCCTGGCAGTCCCATTCAAACTGAATGGGAATGCCAGGAACCCCTTCTGTGTTAATCCGATGGGCCATTAGCCTCTGCAGAAATGTCACTGAAATGTACCCAGCATGTACCCAGCATGTAAACTGGCGAGTTTAAGGCAAGTTTAAGGCAAGTTTTAGAATACTTGTTGGCTCGTCTGTACTTCATACATTCGGTGTGGTATCCATTAAGTTCTGTTATTACATTGAAATAAAATTATCCTTTAAGATCACACACACAATAAAGAGTCAATTGACTAAACTTTAATTAATTAATAATTTTCGGAAATGTAAACCATCACAGTCTGCATCGCCCATTCGAAATCTGTTTTTAATATTTGATTGTTCGTTATGGAGATATACGCAATTCAAATCCTAAAAATAAGTTTCCAGAATTATAAAATTAAGCTTCCCCTATAGTCCATTGTCATCTAAAGGTTTCCATGGGAACCTCATAAACTAGAGATTAAGAAAGTCATTCGTTTTTTATTTTAACACTAGGGATATATATATATATATATATATATATATATATATATATATAGGCAATACGATACCATGTTTGAGACGAATATCAAGAGGCAGCATTCCAGAAGGTAGTCAAAAATCTTTGTATTATCAAGACATCATATCCAACGTTTCGGTCCTACGTGCGGGACCTTTCTCAAGGTGGTAATACAAAGATTTTTGACTACCTTTTGGAGTGCTGCCTCTTGATATTCGTCTCAAACACGGTATCGTATTGCCTATTTATTCTATATAGGATTTGTACCCATCATCTTGATTTTCCCGACGGAGTGCCTAATTGTTCTTGCTTATTCGCTATATATATATGTATCAGTACCGTGTTAGCCGAGCTTCAATAACCAAAAATGAATAGACTATACACTGGCGACACACTTTATTCGAGCTTGGCTAGTCCCACGAATTCGGGTATACCCGGGTGTATTGAGGTTTGTGACTGTTTTCTGCCCGAGTGCATTGAGTTATTTTCCGGCAGGGATTGAAGCATTTTATTCCCGTTGGCTGCAATACTGCACACTACATATATATATACTGCATTACAATTCATGAATTTATGCCATCTGGTAGACACGCGAAGCATTGCAGCCTATTAAATCCTAATCATTATCATTTAACAGATCAGCCGCCCATCAGCCAGGCATGAACCCAGGCTGGGAAGGCAAATGCAACGGGGCTTGTCAGAGGTGAGGAGCGGCGCATTCCAGGTATCTGCCAGGTACATACCGGGTATTTGCTCGAATAAAGTGTGTCGGTGCAGTACCGTTCTGTGGCTAACTAAATGCTTTTATTTGTGCGAGCTTTCGAGATACACTGATCTCTTCTTCCAGCAGTGTTACCATATATATATATATTTTTTCTTTTTTTTTTTAAAGAGCAGGAAATGCTCAGATGGAGAGATACTGCAACTATGAGTTAAACTGATATATGCTTCTGCATAGGGGGTGGGAAGGAATATTGCTTACAAATCTATTTTCTATTTACATTTGAACCTACACACTGAACAGGGGGTTATTTATTCAATTCTTTCTAAAAAAAAATATAGAAATGAGAGACAGAATGCCTAGAATTTGATAAGGACTTAAGAATGTTAAATTGTGAGAATTAGTTCATTTCAATATTCTTCATATATAAAATGGGAATCAATATCATTTTTTATTTTATGATTATTTTTTCATACTGATTCTAATAATTCAAATTCTTCTTTTCATTGGAAAAATATTGAATACCCCAAATTTTATGTCAGAAAAAAAGAATGGTGTACAACAGCGCTAATCATAAAACTTAATATTATAAAACACAGGCAGCCAGATAAAAAACTGATAGTACAATCAGTCAGAATGGCATAACAAACAAAGAATAAACCGGCGCCACAGGTATAAAATGAAATCAAACCAATTGGTGTAATGTCCAAATGGAGTCCTAAATAGGATGGTATTCAAAGATTCTCACATCAACGGAATATATGTGGAAAAAAGAAAAAGAAACAAATTATGGTGCAGTAAATCAACACTATGGCTTGAAGGACAAACTGACAACACAAGACATACAAGACATACAAACGATAAACACTAGCACGGCCTAATATTAATGAAAAGCAAATTTATTAGGTGTGAAGAGAGAAATAAACACGCATCCGGAGGGGTAAAATTTTAACCCTACTCACAAGATGCTGGATGATTACAGGCAACGAACTGGATACATGCTGATGGGCTTCCAAGATGGCGACCGGAGCACTCTGCTTGGCGTCCTCACGTGACAGAGGTGGAAGATGGGTCACTCAGATGACAGGGCTTCCGGGCGGATGTGACGTCACGTCCACTGAAGTCCCACCACAGACGTTCCTCTTTTACTCTTCCTCCGCAGGCTCACCCCGATGCCACCACGAATCCGTTGTTGCTCTATAAAGCTGCAAATTTCTCCATAGGGAACTGCAGACTTCTCCACAGCCAAGACAAGCTCTAAAAACACTCGAAACTTCCCGACGCGTTTCGTACTAATGCGCGTACTTCTTCAAGGGATGTGCTAGCCTCTTGGACTCTATGGTATATATACCGTCAGTCCTAAGTTCCTATTGGTTAATTTAATAATTGCATTATATTAACCCCATGTTGGACTGGCTCAAGGCAGCACATAGGATTGGCCTATGCTAAACAGTACATAATAAACAAACAAAAAACACTTGATACATTAAACATAATAACATTAATACATAAAAACATTAAAAGGCATTAAAAAATAAATAAATAATAAGAGGCAGAACTTTAAAAATGATAAAAATTACAGAAAGGCTTTAAGTTCAAAATCAATATTCATTCCTTTTGGGGAGAGGGTTTTGAGTTCGTAAATCCAATAAGCTTCACGCATACTGGCCTGCTGGAGCCTACTCCTACCTCTAGGATTAACATCAACCTGCTCAATGGCCTGACAGATAAGACCCTTAGGGTTCTTGTCATGGCACAAGAGAAAGTGATGTGAGACACTATTTGTCACCAAGCCCCTCCTGATATTGTAAATATGCTCATACACACGTCTTTGGAACGTTCTCCCTGTTCTGCCTACATACTGTAAGCCACACGGGCATTGTAATAAGTATATAACATACATTGAGTGGTAGTTAATGAATTTTTGTATGGAGTAACTCCTATTAGTGACGTTAGATGTAAACTGTCTGGCATTTTTACTAAAGGAGCATGCTATACACTTAGCACAGGTGAAAAAACCTTTTAGACTCCCTTCTTGTCTCTGCTTTTGTTGTTTTACCGGACAACTCGGAGCTAACTTTGATTTCAGATTATTGGCCTTAGAGAATATGATGTTAGGTTTTTTTGGGAGAATATTCACTAACACTTCATCTTGTAATAAAATTGGCCAATATTTGTTTATAATTTGTTTAATTTTTGGCGCCATCTCATTATATTGAGTGATGAACGCTACCTGATTATTATACCTTTCTAATGTATCCTTTTTTTTGACATTATATTGAAGTAAAGTGTCCCTATTAATCCTATTGACCTGATTAAAAGCCTCATTCAAATCTGACTATTGATATTTTCTATTAATACATTTTTGTTTTAATTCTTCCGCTTGTTTCTTAAAAATCTCTTCTTCGGAACAGTTACGTTTAAGACGCACCAGTTGGCCCTTTGGGATATTTCGCAGCCACTGTGGATTATGCTGACTGTCTGCGCGGACATAGTTATTCACCTGCACAGGCTTAAAGAAGGTCTTGGTGTGCAATATATCATCTTTGACGTATATGTGAAGGTCGAAGAAGTCAATATGTTCAGTACTAAAACTACAAGTGAATTTAAGATTAAGGTGATTGTGATTAAGGTATGTGCAAAAAATATCTAGTGAATCCTGTGTGCCTGCCCAAACAAAAATCACATCGTCAATGTAGCGCCGCCAGAGCACCAGGTTTGCTCCTAGGGGACAGTTGTTCCAGATGAACTCCTCCTCCCAACTGTCCATGAATAAGTTGGCATAACTAGGAGCAAACCTCGTGCCCATAGCGGTACCACATTTCTGGGTGTAATAGTGGGAATTAAAAGTGAAATAGTTGTGCGACAAAATAAACCAAATACTATCAATCAGAAAGTTCCTTTTGATAAGTGAATAGCCACTAGAGTTCTCCAGTTTGCGAGACACGGCCTGGCAGCCTTGATGATGGTCATTGACAGTATATAATGATGTTACATCGGCCGTAGCAAGTATGTAACCAGGCTGCCATTTAAGATCTTTCAAAATTTGTAATATATGTGTCGTGTCTCGCAAATAGGATCTGCCGCCAGTGACTAAAGGTTGAAGATGGTGATCAATAAATTGTGAAAGGTTTGAAGTGAGGGAAGAAATACCAGAAATAATAGGTCTCCCCGGGGGTGCAGTTAAATTCTTGTGTATTTTAGATATAAAATAAAATAACGGTGTGCGGAGAAACTGAACTGACAGAAAGTTGAACTCATCTTCACATATCGCCCCACTATCTACGCCAGAGGTCAGCAGTTCTCCAAGTTCGGCCTTGAATTGAACCAGAGGGTCACTGGTAAGGGGGAGGTATGTGGTCTTGTCTCCCAATAATCTCATGGACTCTTCTAGGTAATATTCTTTGTCCATCACCACAATACCCCCACCCTTATCAGCCGATTTGATGACAATGGAGTCATTCTTCTTTAAGTTTTGGACTACCTCTTTTTCATGAATGTTAAAATTGTCTTTTTTAATTTTTTATGTTCTACATGAATTCTCTAAATCTGCACTGACCATCTCAACATAGGAGCTCACCAAATGCCCTTGTGCAAACTTTGGGTAAAAGGTGGATGCTTTCTTAAAGATCCTTTCTTGAGGGTCAATAGTACTGCGTACCTCTTGAATTGGATTTATTTGGTTGGATATTGCATCCCTAGCAAAATATTTTTTCAAAGAGTTTACGGGCAAATTTGTGGACATCTATAAAAAGATTAAAACTGTTTGGTCCACAGACAGGGGCAAATTTAAGACCTTTATTGAGTACCTTTTTCTCAATATCAGTAAGATGATACTGACTGATATTGAAGATATTCGGATATTCCACCTTGGCCTTTATCCGATTTCTACTAGTACCTCCTCTTCTCCCTCGGGCCCTGTCTTTCTTTTTTTGTAGTTTATGGGAGGTTGGATTTCTGATGTGTGTTTGACAATTTCCACCTCTGGGAAAATGTGTTCTCTTTCCTTCCTCCATTCTAAAAAAGAAAAGTTGGATTTAGTGGCCGGTGTGGGGAGGGGTGTATACGAGATGCTCTCTGCATTACTCTCAGATCCTATGTCGGACAGCAGTGTGTATCTATTGCTGACCGGGATAGGCATAGACTGAAGTAATGCGAGTGCATCATACCGTTCCTTGGCTCTTTTTTGTTGCAGATATAGATTTTTATCATGCACGGGTGGTTTAATCGGTATAAATGGTGTAGGAACTAGTACATTAGTAGTGGGTCTCTTTGGGCCATTTTTCACTTCCTTTTGTATAAATTTGCTCCTACTAGCCTTGGGTTCTTTAGATCCTATCACTGGATTGGGTTTCTTATTTTCTACCTTAGTGGCATTAGTCTCTTTGGATTTCTTTGCCCAGTCTCTTTGACAACCAGTGTCATAGTCCTGGTTTTGGGACAAGCATGGATATGTGGGAGCGTGGCTACATATGGAACAACAACCCATATGGTGCAAACCTGGTGCTCTGGAAGAGATTTATCGACGATGTGCTGTGTGTCTGGAGGGGGACGATAGATGATCTAGAATTGTTTAAAGTATATTTGAATAATAATCCTTTTAATATAAAATTCACATTTACCTGCAGTAGTATAAGTATCAATTTCTTAGACTTAACCCTGTATGTAGAAAACAATCAGATACAAACAAAAACATACCATAAGGAGGTGGATGCTAATACGTATCTTTTGGCTTCTAGCCACCACCATCCAAAATGGATACAAAATATCCAACAGGGACAAGCCCTAAGAATAAAAAGAAACTGCTCACAGAAGGATGTTTGCACAAATCAATTGAACTCCCTTAGAGAAAAATTTATTGAGCGAGACTACAGCAGGGAAAGGGTTAATAAAGCTATCTGTGCAGTTAAAGATATAGATAGGTCTAGTCTTATCAACCCTAATAACAGTAAAAAGACGTCCACTGTTCAAGGAGAATTTATCCCCTTTATCACCAAATTCAATAGTATGGCCCCAGAAATAAAGAAAATTATAAATAAGCATTGGGGGATCCTCCTTAGAGACCCAATATTGAATACATTCCTGCCAGAACACCCACAAATTGTTTATAAACGTGCTGACAACTTGAAAAGTAAACTATCACCTAGTTGTCCCCTCAGTGGGCCTAAAATAAGTAGCACCATGTGGTTATCTAACCTGAAAGGTTTCTTTACATGCAACAAATGCATAGGTTGTTCTTTCAGTGTGAAAGGCAGTACATTTCAATCAAATGTAACAGGTAAAAGTTATGATGTAAACACTTTTATAAACTGTAAGAGTATGTACTGCGTATACTTATTAGAGTGCCCATGCGGGTTGCAGTACGTGGGGAGAACAGGGAGGAAACTCCAACGTAGCCTGGCAGAGCATGTATACAACATAAAAAGGGGGTTGGAAACTCATAGTGTGTCAAACCACTTTAAAAGCAAACACAACCAAAACCCAGAGGGATTGACATGTTGTCCCAATCTTCAAAAGTGGGGACAAAAACACTGTCTCAAACTACAGGCCAATCTCACTTCTCCCAATTCTATCCAAAGTTATGGAAAAATGTGTCCACTCCCAATTAAGCGATTTCTACACCAAGACAAATTTCCCTAGCCAATTCCAGTCTGGGTTTCGTCCCAAACACTCCACCATAACTACCCTGCTAAAAGTTTGCAATGAAATCCAGTGTGGAATGGAACGGGGACAACTCACTGGTGCAGTATTCCTAGATTTTGCAAAGGCTTTTGACACAGTTGATCATGTTATCCTGCTTAACAAACTCCAGAGCTCTGGAATAGGGAAACATGCTTTAAACTGGTTTCAGTCCTACCTATCAGGAAGATCCCAACATGTGTCCATCTCAGGCTCTAACTCCAACCCCCTGGATATCACCTGTGGTGTACCCCAAGGCTCTGTTCTGGTGCCCCTACTCTTCTCAGTGTTCATTAATGATCTTCCCACAGCTTGTAAGGAAGCCTCAATACACATGTATGCAGATGACACAATCTTGTATGCACACAGCCATAGCCTCTCTGACCTTCAACACATACTTCAGTCTGACTTTTTGAGACTCGAAAACTGGATTTCCCAAAACAAACTGTTTTTAAACACTGACAAGACTGTAACAATGGTATTTGGGACCAAGACTAAATTTGTAAAGCTTCCAGTGGCTGAGCTCCTGATTAGAACCAACGCTACCACCACCCTAAGACCTGTCACTAGTTTTAAATACCTGGGCTTATGGTTTGACTCCCACTTAACATTCGGGATGCACATTGATACCCTGACAACCAAAACCTATGCCAAACTAGGGGTACTTTACAGGAACAAATCCTCCCTAAGTCTCCTAGTCAGAAAGCGTATTGCACAGCAGATGCTAATGCCAATTATTGACTATGGAGACATAGTATATGGCTCGGCTCCTCAAACCCACCTTAGCAAACTTGACAACCTCTACAATTCAATTTGTCGTTTTGTTCTCCAATGCAACTACAACACACATCACTGCGAAATGCTCAAAGAACTAGATTGGTCATCACTAGAGTCTAGGCGCAAAGTTCACCTTTCCTGTCTCACCCTCAAATACTTTCTGGGCAAGCTACCCAGCTACCTGAACAAGCTCCTCACCCCTACCACATGCAGTACCTATCACCTGAGATCAGACTCCAAAAGACTATTCATGGTCCCAAGACTCAACAAAGTATCCGGACGTTCCTCCTTCTCCTTCCGTGCACCCCAAAACTGGAACAACCTACCAGAGACTCTCATATCCACCACCAGCCTAAGTTCTTTCAAATCTAAGGCTGTCTCACACTTTAATCTGGTCTGTAACTGTTTCATACGCTCATAATATATATTTTCTTTAACTGTGCATGCAATGTCTTGTATATAATGTATACCTTGTTCATTTATGTAACTGTATTTGTAACCATGTATTATTTTGTTTTACTCTGTGCCCAGGACATACTTGAAAACGAGAGGTAACTCTCAATGTATTACTTCCTGGTAAAATATTTTATAAATAAATAAATAAATGTAGGGGCATAGAATGCCCAAAGGCCAATTGGAGAGGAGGTGACAGGCTGACCCATTTATCCAGAAGGGAGACCTTCTGGATTTATACCCTAAAAACCTTGTCACCGCATGGTTTAAATATAGACTTCGATCTGGCCTCCTTTTTGATAGATTGAAGTGACCCCCCACTGCTGTATGTAATGATCAATCATGTAATAATTGTTTTCATTATTATTATTTTTTATGTGGAATGGTAAGAAATGTTATGTCTATGAGCTTGGTGCATTGCCACTTAATCCCAGGGATGATTCCCTGGTGGCTTTTATCATGTAAGTAGATGTGTGCAATTTTAATCAGTTTATTCGCTTTTAATCAATTAATTTGCAATTAATTTGCAATTAGTATTCATCACCTTCCAGGGTAAATATATCAGTAGGTAGCAACTCCCCCCTCATCCACTGATGAAGTGACCACATTGCGTCACGAAACGCATATGGAGAGGGAGGAGCTAGAACTGACACGGTCTTCAGAAGCAGGAGCATAGAGATCAGGAGAGACGCCAGAGTGTGACATCACGAGGCTTAGCGCGGGCTGACGGCAGTTACCCAGAGAGGTGAGCAGAGCACATTCTGCAGTGCTGGCCACCTCAAGCTGAGATAGAGGAAGCTATAGCAAATAGAAGGGGCGAATCTCGCAGAGTAACTGAGAGTTAGACGCCACTTCAGGGTTTGCAAACAACAATAGCACCATCCTCCCAGAAGCCTGCCTATCTGATTGTATCAAGCTGCGGACGGCACGTTGTCAGCTATTTTTACACAGCCTTGTTTATGTGAGTAAGCCCTTGGCTGTTTTTTATTTTTATTGTAATAAATTTTTATCAATCTGCACCATCATCTTTCATGTTATTTCCTTTCTGGGAACACATGGGAACTATGACCAAGTGGTAATGCTGTGAACAGACAGAAAACCTGGAGGATAGACATACAACACGTGGGATTCGTGATATCTGGAAGAGAAGAGGTTAAAAGCACAGATTGTCTCAAAGGAACAATAACACAGCAAGTCTGTAAATTCATTACTTTAATCTGTTGTGGAGTTATTTATGGATTCTTGTGGCTGCGCAATGGTCTTTTCCTTTTTGTCCATTACATACTAGGAGGAGTTCAGAACCAGCAGCCAGCAATTGGATCACCATCGCTCCATCAGCTGGAATATTGAAAAGAACTTTCCATATCTATATGGACTAATCATTGGACTGGGGTATTGTTGTAGCCTGAAGCGCCGGGTCATTGCATTTTTTGTATAATTGTCTATAATGAGTTTGTGAGGAATTTCTTTGGCAGAGACCCCGTGGCAGCTTTCACTTAGCAATAAGTTTATTATTCACATATTGTATTTACACTTATTTTTTTGCGCTGAGTTATAGGGTATATCTTTTTTTAGTTTATCTTTATCTTTAATCTTTTTATAGATGTCCACAAATTTGCCCGTAAACTCTCTTTGAAAAAATATTTTGCTAGGGATGCAATATCCAACCAAATAAATCCAATTCAAGAGGTACGCAGTACTATTGACCCTCAAGAAAGGATCTTTAAGAAAGCATCCACCTTTTACCCAAAGTTTGCACAAGGGCATTTGGTGAGCTCCTTTGTTGAGATGGTCAGTGCAGATTTAGAGAATTCATGTAGAACATACAAAATTAAAAAAGACAATTTTAACATTCATGAAAAAGAGGCAGTCCAAAACTTAGAGAAGAATGACTCCATTGTCATCAAATCGGCTGATAAGGGTGGGGGTATTGTGGTGATGGACAAAGAATATTACCTAGAAGAGTCCATGAGATTATTGGGAGACAAGACCACATACCTCCCCCTTACCAGTGACCCTCTGGTTCAATTCAAGGCCGAACTTGGAGAACTGCTGACCTCTGGCGTAGATAGTGGGGCGATATGTGAAGATGAGTTCAACTTTCTGTCAGTTCAGTTTCTCCGCACACCGTTATTTTATTTTATACCTAAAATACACAAGAATTTAACTGCACCCCCGGGGAGACCTATTATTTCTGGTATTTCTTCCCTCACTTCAAACCTTTCACAATTTATTGATCACCATCTTCAACCTTTAGTCACTGGCGGCAGATCCTATTTGCGAGACACAACACATATATTACAAATTTTGAAAGATCTTAAATGGCAGCCTGGTTACATACTTGCTACGGCCGATGTAACATCATTATATACTGTCATTGACCATCATCAAGGCTGCCAGGCCGTGTCTCGCAAACTGGAGAACTCTAGTGGCTATTCACTTATCAAAAGGAACTTTCTGATTGATAGTATTTGGTTTATTTTGTCGCACAACTATTTCACTTTTAATTCCCACTATTACATCCAGAAATGTGGTACCGCTATGGGCACGAGGTTTGCTCCTAGTTATGCCAACTTATTCATGGACAGTTGGGAGGAGGAGTTCATCTGGAACAACTGTCCCCTAGGAGCAAACCTGGTGCTCTGGCGGCGCTACATTGACGATGTGATTTTTGTTTGGGCAGGCACACAGGATTCACTAGATATTTTTTGCACATACAGTAGCGACATTGTTTATTGAAGCAAAAGCCGCCGGCTCCATGCGGCTGGGAAGCGGGTAGCCGCGGCGCGTGGCGGCGCACTGTGACGTCACAGTAACATGCGCGCCCGGCTTCCCCGTCTTCCCCGGCTTCCACAGGCTTCCCCGACACCCCTGGAGATCAAATGAAGGTAAGCGGGGGTGCGGGGAAGCAGAGGGGCAGAGCAGGAGCCGGGTACGGGGTCGGGAAGGGAGGTAAATTGCGCGCGAAGTGGAGGGGGGGGTGCGTGGGGGAAACGCGGCGGCGCGCGGTTGTTACTGGCGGCAGCTGGGGTAGATCTCGGCGTGCCGTCGTGATTTAGTGCAATAAACAATGTCGGTGCTGTACCTTAATCACAATCACCTTAATCTTAAATTCACTTGTAGTTTTAGTACTGAACATATTGACTTCTTGGACCTTCACATATACGTCAAAGATGATATATTGCACACCAAGACCTTCTTTAAGCCTGTGCAGGCGAATAACTATGTCCGCGCAGACAGTCAGCATAATCCACAGTGGCTGCGAAATATCCCAAAGGGCCAACTGGTGCGTCTTAAACGTAACTGTTCCGAAGAAGAGATTTTTAAGAAACAAGCGGAAGAATTAAAACAAAAATGTATTAATAGAAAATATCAAGAGTCAGATTTGAATGAGGCTTTTAATCAGGTCACTAGGATTAATAGGGACACTTTACTTCAATATAATGTCAAAAAAAAGGATACATTAGAAAGGTATAATAATCAGGTAGCGTTCATCACTCAATATAATGAGACGGCGCCAAAAATTAAACAAATTATAAACAAATATTGGCCAATTTTATTACAAGATGAAGTGTTAGTGGATATTCTCCCAAAAAAACCTAACATCATATTCTCTAAGGCCAATAACCTGAAATCAAAGTTAGCTCCGAGTTGTCCGGTAAAACAACAAAAGCAGAGACAAGAAGGGAGTCTAAAAGGTTTTTTCACCTGTGCTAAGTGTATAGCATGCTCCTTTAGTAAAAATGCCAGACAGTTTACATCTAACGTCACTAATAGGAGTTACTCCATACAAAAATTCATTAACTGCCACTCAATGTATGTTATATACTTATTACAATGCCCGTGTGGCTTACAGTATGTAGGCAGAACAGGGAGAACGTTCCAAAGACGTGTGTATGAGCATATTTACAATATCAGGAGGGGCTTGGTGACACATAGTGTCTCACATCACTTTCTCTTGTGCCATGACAAGAACCCTAAGGGTCTTATCTGTCAGGCCATTGAGCAGGTTGATGTTAATCCTAGAGGGGGGAGTAGGCTCCAGCAGGCCAGTATGCGTGAAGCTTATTGGATTTACGAACTCAAAACCCTCTCCCCAAAAGGAATGAATATTGATTTTGAACTTAAAGCCTTTCTGTAATTTTTATCATTTTTAAAGTTCTGCCTCTTATTATTTATTTATTTTTTAATGCCTTTTAATGTTTTTATGTATTAATGTTATTATGTTTAATGTATCAAGTGTTTTTTGTTTGTTTATTATGTACTGTTTAGCATAGGCCAATCCTATGTGCTGCCTTGAGCCAGTCCAACATGGGGTTAATATAATACAATTATTAAATTAACCAATAGGAACTTAGGACTGACGGTATATATACCATAGAGTCCAAGAGGCTAGCACATCCCTTGAAGAAGTACGCACATGCGTACGAAACACGTCGGGAAGTTTCGAGTGTTTTTAGAGCTTGTCTTGGCTGTGGAGAAGTCTGCAGTGTTAGGAATGTGAGCACACAGCGTCCCAGGCGGAGCTCACAGCTCTCTCCTTACACTGCTCAGACCCTTCCACTACAACCACGCAAGCCCCCTTCAGCTTCATCACTAACCCCTCGGCATGGTGGGACGCTCCACGAGGTTCTTCCTCCTCGCTCTGCGCCGCAGCTGTCGGCGCGGAATCGCCGCCCCGCACGCACGTGCGCACCCCACGTTGCTTCCTCTCATGCACACGTTGGACTTACAGTGCACACACAAAAGCCCTTGAACTTATCCCCACTCAGGCTCCGCCCCCAAACACCGCATGGTTACAATCTGGTTCTTGCTAAGTGTCACCTGAGCTCTAAGAACAGCAGCCAATGCACTGAAGCTCCCTGGGCTCCTCCAGGCACGCCCCCTCTCCTGGTTGGCTGTTCCAGCTTTATATACCCTCTCTGTTCTGTGCTTCCTCGCTCGTCATAGTTTTTGTATGGGTGTTTCACAGTGCTTGTTCTTGGATTCTCTCGGTTTAGACGCGGCTTGGCAGACTACCCCCTTTGGCTCTCGACTTTGGATTGTTCCTGTTTATGTACCTTCTGGCTCCCTTCGACCTCGGCACTCATCTCGATTCCTCCATACATCTCCTACCCCTGATCTCGGCAACGGCAACGACCATTCTTCTGGGAAAACGGTATCGGCAAGTATTCTCGCAATACACCCCATCTGGCCTGGCACCATCTAATACCACAACCCGGACACGTCCCTTGCTCTGTCGGTGTGTGTATTCATACCTGCCACCTCAGTTCTAGGGACAGGTCTGGTCTGCGGGCTACTCCGGCGTAACATGCAGTTCCCTGTGGAGAAATTTGCAGCTTTACAGAGCAACAACGGATTCGTGGTGGCATCGTGGTGAGACTGCGGAGGAAGAGTAAAAGAGGAACGTCTGTGGTGGGACTTCAGTGGACGTGACGTCACATCCGCCCGGAAGCCCTGTCAACTGAGTGACCCATCTTCCACCTCTGTCATGTGAGGACGCCAAGCAGAGTGCTCTGGTCGCCATCTTGGAAGCCCATCAGCATGTATCCAGTTCATTGCCTGTAATCATCCAGCATCTTGTGAGTAGGGTTAAAATTTTACCCCTCCGGATGCGTGTTTATTTCTCTCTTCACACCTAATAAATTTGCTTTTCATTAATATTAGGCCGTGCTAGTGTTTATCGTTTGTATGTTTTGTATGTCTTGTGTTGTCAGTTTGTCCTTCAAGCCATAGTGTTGATTTACTGCACCATAATTTCTTTCTTTTTTCCACATATATTCCGTTGATGTGAGAATCCTTCAATACCATCCTATTTAGGACTCCATTTGGACATTACACCAATTGGTTTGATTTCATTTTATACCTGTGGCGCCGGTTTATTCTTTGTTTGTTATGCCAATTTTTATGTACAGTACGTGTATATCTTCTAAAATAAAATAATATTTAGCTGGGATAATGTGGAACAAAATGTAACAACGTCTTTCTAGAAATAGAAAAAAATGTAAATGTCTGAAACTTAGGTATAAAGGTTTAGGTATAAAAGATCATAATAAAACTATAAATCTATATGTATACATCTACATATATCTAAATATCCACCTTATTTCACCTGTACAAAAGATATCATTCCTGATAGAATGAAATTAGGTTATCTGCCCTCTGCTCATATATATGTGATGGCTGCCATATTGTGCTGCTTTATGTGCCAACAGTTATGTGCTAGTACAGAGCCAGCTAAGCAAAGGAAACTCACACATTCTTAATTATTTAATAGGATTAAGTCAAACTGCCTTTTCTGTTTTAACTGCATATAGCCTGAATGATTAATGGGTGATTTGTTTAGAGCAGTACAGGAGGGCAATGTATTGAGTATCTAAAAAGTACATTTAGATGCACAGCAACATTTATTTTGCTTGGCTCTGACTCAAAATAAAGAAACGTTAACCAAGTTTCTTAAATGTAACATTGATTGTTGATAAGATGGGTTTATTCTGATTCATACAGTTTAGATTGGGGTGCTAAAAAGGTGAAATTGTGATGGATTGGATAAAATGCCTATTTCTTCTTTCTTTGTAATGTGTACCTTGCTATGATTCCTTACTCAAAATGGCTACCGCAGCTACCCCTCCCTTCAAGTAAGGAAGATGGCACCGAGGAATTCCACTCAAATGCTGATGTGTCCAAGAAAATCTACAATAACAAGACCATAAATCATAACAACAAGACCATACAAGGACAAGACCTAACAAAGAACCACTGAGACAGCTCCTTTGCATACAAACCTCCCCTACAGCCCCTGTATATGAACGTAGGCTGTGTAGGAATAAAGTCAGACATTATCATTCTGAACTCCTGTGTGTCAGTGTGATTTTTTCTCAGTGCACGCATTACCTACGTAGGAAAAATAATCTGGACGGGGACAGATACTCTGAAGACGTTTTTGGTCTGATCCAAATTATCCAAATCAAAATAACGATGATATATACAGTATACATTATTATATAGATAAAATAATGGGGCAATTTATCAAATTCCCAACTTCAAAACTGGGGCAGACACAAATTGCACCAAATGTATCAAGGAAAAACATTGTCATTGAAAACAGTGTGGTTTTCTTCTTTGATAGATATAGTAAAGTAGTATTTTTGCACCACTTTTACACAAGTTTTGCAGACAGATGATTTTAGTAAATAATCCCTAATATGTGCATAACCCCATACATGTTTAAGTTTTCAATTTCAGGCATGCAATGGGGGCACTGGAGGCTGTATAATAATTTCCAGCAACTGCTTCCCGTATGACTCAGGCGGTGGTGTATAAGAACAAAGGGTTGACACATTCACTGGTGTTTTGGTTCTAAACTGTTTTGTGTTTTGTGGTTTTGGAAGTGGTTTTGTTTCTAAAAAAAAATGTAGTGTATTTGTTTTGATAATGGAATCTTTTTTTTAAAGATTGTGGAAACAAATAATTTTTCCAACTTACGCTCATACAGTCGCGCTCCTTTTATTTGAACACTTCTCCGATATTTTCCGGTGACTTTTTCCGAATGCCGCGCGCTTCGCTGCGTTCATGCGGCTTTCGTGCCGTATTCATGTCACAATCATGCCGGCGTCACCCGCGCTTGATCTGTTTAATGAGAATGGTTCGGATTTAATTGGTTGCAATTCTTCGCGTATCCGCCAGGTGGCAGACATTCATGAATTGCAATGTGCATGCGCTTCAGTAATGTGTTGACTTGCAGGTGTTTAAAAAATACCACAGTGGTCCTTTGTGAATAGACCTTGGTACTGAAGAAGTTGTACAGCATTGTATCTATTTAGGCGTTTCATATTAAAAACTAATTGCAAAGTGTCTGGTGTTCTATTCCATTGTCCAGAGTGGTCCAGAGAGGTCCAGAGATGAGTACACCATTGCAGTCCGTGTTCAAAAAGCCCAACATAACGTACGCTTATTTAATATGGTCAGCAATTAGTTCAGCAGATGAAAAGATGGCCACAGTTGGTAAAATTTATCAATATTTTATCGAAAATTATGACTTTTACAAATTTTCACCAGATGCTCATGGGTAGAAGTGTGCGATAAGGAAAAAGTTATGTATCGATCCGCATTTTTTTCGTATTGCTCCTGCACCCGGAGTCACAGGAGGAGGGTATTGGTGTGTTGCCCCTGAATTTTCCAGTATCTTTGATCATGGAGAGTTCAAAAGGCAAAAGCTCATGGTAAAACCAACTAAGAATCGTCAGTCCCAGGCAAGCAATGCGCCAGCGCCACCTTCCAATAATGGTCCGACCTTCTGTGAAAACCTGCTGAACGGCAACCCTTGCTATCTGCCCCCGCCTGGATACCTGCTGCCTGGGCCGGATTGCACGTACAGATACCAGTAAGCTTGCATGTACCAAAACGATCTCCAGCTTCATGAGCTGTCAACTACAGGTGTAGCGGGCCCGCTGTCACCTGTCAACTACGTGTATAATCAAGACTATGGGACTGGCAGTCGCTCGGTGCCAACGGATTGGCAACGTCTATGGTGGGTACAGCTGCCGTACAGTATTTACAGTAATTCTTTTTTTAGCATATCAATATCAATGCACATTAAAGCGATTCTCCTGTAATCAATCGCTTTGCTTATGGTTATTTACAGTAATTCTATTCTTTTAGTCACAATTCGCCAAAATGTAGTCCAGCAATATCATTGGCTGAGCAGCTTCTACAGTAGATACTGAACAATTGGGGGACAGCTAGGCGCATGCACATTGGAACCTTGTTGAAACGCAAATGCGTCTCATCACATCTAGGCGCATGCGTGTATGTGAACAAGAGACGCCCCCCGAGAAAATTATTGCTGGGACTGACCGAGGGGACTGCAGGGACTGACTGTGGGAACTTCTTCGGGGGTCTGACTAGTTTGAACTAACCATTACAGTAATACTTTTATTTTTCTTCCTCAGAAAAGAAACTTTGTCATCAGGCTGAGAACGGCCAATGGAGGGATTTTGATAGATAATATCGCTTTTTGTAACGATCCTTGCATACTGCTGAATTTGAATCAGTGCCATTTTTATTGATTAGGATAGAATAACTGAGGTTTTTTACATACTTTTTTACATACTGTACTGTATAATAAACCCCAAAAATAAAAAGTATGCATTTATTCTGTACATTTATTACAGTACAGTATGTGTGTTCTACTGTAATAATAATACAAATACCGATAATGCGTTTTAATACTGTTTTGATGTACTGTAATGCGCATGCCTACAGTATACTGTACAGTTACAGTACTGTACATTATTCCTCATGGAACTGTATAGTACACTACATTTTTACAGGTGGGTGCAGTAAGTAAAAAAACATTAATGGTGTCCAGTAAGTACAAACATACAGGTATATTTAAAAATGCAGCAATTTTTTTTATTGGTCGGTGCAGTAAGTAAAAAAACATTAATGGTGTCCAAGTACAGTAAAAACATTGAGAGTATGAACACAATCTACAACAATCAATATTATTTTTATTGGTGGAGTACTGTAAGTAAAAAAAACATTTCCGGTGTACTATAATTAAAAACATATTAGAATACAATTTAAAACAATGTACAAGTCAGAAATGAATCAACATTTTAACAGACGACCAATCACGCAGCGAATTCGATCCCCAGCAGATTGTCCTTCCAGGGCCGATGCCTTGTATGCCGCAAAATGCCATTAATGGAGTCTCGCACGATTTTCATTAAAGGATCGGTAATTGTAAAATAGCGCTGCAATTCCTCCACAATAGTCTTTCTTAAATTTTCAGGAAGAGCCTTTTTGTCGCAATTCCCTTCGTAGTTTACATTGTGGGCCCACCCGCAGTACACCGGGTAGGGCACATGGTGCTTGAAAATTAACATGGCATGCCTCTGGGGTATACCAGCACTTGTAAACCTATACTTCTCCCTGAGTGGCTGGGGCAGCTCACGCAGGATGATGTCGGGCACTGTCTCAATGCAAGCGTATGTGGGTTGGATTCTGGGAGCGGGTATGCTTGTGGCAGTGGGCGAGGGTAGGTTGTCTGGGAGGATGCTTTCCTCCTGTCTTGGTCGCCTTGTCAGTGTTGTCTCCTGGCATGGTCTTGACGGGTTTGTCATGTCATCCTCGTCAACGGCATACATGAACACATATTCTTCTGATGGAGGGGGTGCGCTTGGTGATGGAAGGTTGAAGGTCCCATTCATCCCATCCATGCCACCCTCCTGCTCCGGCGTCCATGATACAGGGGCATGAACTCCAAGCAAATTATGTATCTCCGCTATGTCAGTCTCTATCTTCTCCATCCGTTGATCCATCTTCTCCATCCGTTGATTCATCTTCTCCATGCATTGATCCATATTTAGCATGGTCTCTAAAAGAAGATCTATCTTTCCCAGCATAGAGTTCCCAGGGATAGACACTTAACCCATTCAGCATGCGGTCTAACGAGCTGAATCTTGTGCATGGGGTGCTGTGGACATCTGGGTGGATGGGTTCAAAAGAGGATGAGATGCGGTTCCCTGGAGATAAGCGGCAGCGTCGTCGAGGAGTGATGGAGGAGGTGTCCTGTGTAATTCTGTGAGAGAAGCGACAGAGTCGTCGAAGAGTGATGGAGAAGGTGCCCTGTGGATTTCCGGGAGAGAAGCGACAGAGTCGTCAAGGAGTGATGGAGAAGGTGTCCTCTGGGTTTCCGGGAGAGAAGCGGCAGCGGCGGCGAGGGCTGATGGAGAATGTGACCAGTTGTTTTGCTTTGAGAGTACATCACTGAATTTCTTCTTAACATAATAAGGCTTCTTAAAAGCCTTAGCCTTTGGAGTCGTCAGAAGGTTTTCTTTATTAGCCTTTCGCTTTGGCCTTGGCTTGGAAACAGCTGCCGCCTTTCGCTTTTTCTGCATGACAGGCACGGCAGAAGACAGTGGGTTCTTGATCCATGGAAGCAGATGGCACAATGCAGCATCTGGATATGGGCAAGTTCAGATATAGATCATCGAGTGGGAGGCTATGCAATGTGTGTCACCTTTTATGCATGGCGACGAGGTGCAGGTGTTAAAAGTGGGCGTACTCTAATGTGAGTCATTAAAGTATAAATACACTATCCATTTTGTGGATTCACTGCACATTGAATACACAGACTAAACATCGAATATACATTCTTGTGCTTGTATTTCTTTCTACACGCAGTGATGCCTGTTAAAAAGATTTCTAAGGATCTCAGCATGAGAATAAAGGAGATGTACACGAGAGGACAACAAATTGCGGATATTCAATGCTGGCTAAGTACTTCTGGCCTCGTTGTACCAGCAGCCACCGTGAGCTATAATGCCCATAGTAAGACCAAAAAAGTCAAGAGGACACCAACGGTAACTACCGCGTAAGTATATATACTGTAACGTATTGTTGTTTTTCCTTTAAACTGTAGGGAGACAACTGTTCTGTTTGACCAAATAAGTGAAGAGAATGATGAGAAGAGTGCCTAAAGGGTCAAAGACCCTCTGCAGAAAAATCACAATCTAACCGTATCAGAGACCAGCATTAAGAAGATGAGATGCAGAATTGGATGGAAATATGGACGTGTGAGGTTAGTACTGGATAGTACAGGAGGTGAAAAGTGTGGTTTAATAAACTGTACTGTACCTATAAAATTATTTCATGTCATTACAGAGCGTACCCTATGATAAGGGACGTCAACAAGATAAAGAGAGTGGTCCAGGCACAGGCATGGATCGACAGTGGTGAATCGTTTCAGGATTGCATCTTTACTGACGAGTCTACTGTATCTCTGTAGAGATGTGCCACCTTTGCATTCCACAAAAAAGGACGCATATCTATGAAGCCGCGTCCAAAACACCCAGTGAAGATGCATGTGTGGGGTGCCATCTCTAGGCGTGGACCTGAATGCATCGTCATCTTTGATGGTACAGTATAATAATGCACAAAGTCACATGCTGTAGCCTTATGCACTGTACTGTACTACTATAGTGTGCATTCTTTTGAGCACTTTTCTTTTCTTGTTACAGGAATCATGAATAAAGCTTTTTTCCAAGAGCAAATAGTGCTTGAGATTGTGGAATACATCACACGTGAATTCCCAGATGGTCACCATTTCTACCAGGACAACAATCCGAAGCAAACCGCGTCAACTGCACATATTCTTGTCTGCGGTATCAACTGGGTGAAGACGCCAGCGGAGTAAGTACGGTAACCGTGTCTCATTTTTTCCCACTGTTTACTGTGTATCTCTTTAACTAATTCTCCTTTTTCAACCCTCCAATGACAGATTGCCAGACTTCAATCCTATCGAAATGGTTGAAGGACCATATCCGAAAAGTGGTGAAACTCTAAAAAAAGGATGAGTTGGCGAATGGCATAATGAGTTTTTGGAACGATGTACTCACCGTGGAACGATGTAATAAATATATCGACCATATTGCGACTGTGTTGCCCATTGTGATAGAGCGTAATGGGCAAGCATCAGGAAGGTAGTATGGTACAGTACTGTACTGTAGTATGGTAAGTACAGGCACACCAAGTACAGAATGATACAGGTAAGTATGGCACAGATTGTTTTACAGTATACAGCATGCACTTTACTGCACTAATTTTTAATTTTCAGAGAGAGCTGCACTACCAATCTTGTTACAAAGTAATTTACAGTACAGTAGTTCCAGTATACAGTAATTTGACAGTAGTAACTGCATAGTCCAATATGGAGTAGTTATACTGTACACAATGCAATTATATGCACTTAACTGCACTAATTTTTTATTTCCTTTTCAGAGACAGCTGGCTGTACTACTAAAGGACGGGTGGGGGGAGGGGGGTATCATGTGTACATTGTGTGAACTGTGTGTATAGTGTATCTACAGTCATGATTTACACAACCCCCCCCCCTCTCAATGAACTACAGAATGCAATGTGGCCATGACGAACAAGATAAAGACTAAAAATTTGTATTACTCTTTTTATTATTATAAATGTGCATTTTTCATGATTATTTGTATTTTTCATTCTTCCATGATTATGCACCGGCCCTCAAATTTCAACTGGCAGAAGAACTACAGTACACTACTGTACACTACTGTACGTGTACAAGAAGATAAACAGTGAAAATTATTATTTGTATTTTTTATTCCGGATAAAATAAAATAAATATTTCATTACATTCCCGATAATCATAATCATTGAAACAGCCACCCCCGCCCCCTAAGAATATTTTTTAAATTTCATTTTTTTCTTTGAACTTTAAATTCACTGTGAATGTGTGTGTGTGGGGGGGGGGGGTTCTTCAAGAAGGCTTATATTTTTATTAGTTGGTTACATTTTTATTCATTGGCAAATCAGATTAACATATTCAATTTTAGAAGGGTTTATCACAAGTGCGCATGCGTTACTGTAAACAAAGCCTCAAAGGGTTGGGGGGGGGTGGATGGATGAGTCATCATAATCGATTAGCATAATGGATTAGCCAAGTATTTGAAAAGGAATGGTTTGTGAGAGGTGTCGATAAGAAGTTGAAATCCTTGAGCCTTGTGTGTGTCTGCGGGGGGGAAGGGGGTAAAGCTGCATGAAGGATTAGCTGTACTGAAGTTCAAAGACATATTTTCAACAGGTCATCATAATGTTTTGATCCCCACACACCCAAATCAATAAAAATCACATAAAGCATGTGAATGACCAGTGTCGCATTAAAAAGCTACAGTACCAATAGAATATCAGAATAACAAGAATGTTTATGCAGGCACACATGTCTGGAAACGAAACAAAAACAACAACAAAAAAATTTAGACTTGAACTTCCACATGAATGTGAAGTTATACACGCATGCGCATTAATCATCAACTAGGTCCCTTCCCAAAGAGGATTACACGCAGGCTCTGAAATGTGACACCAGGCTCTGTACGTTATACACGCAGGAATGTGATGACAGGTTCGGGATGATTGAAGCCAGAAAGCCATCTGGCTGGGAGAGGTGTACTGTAGATAAGATGTTGAAATAGTACTTTAGCCGTGTGTGTGCGGGGGCGAGAGGGAGAGCACTATATGCGCCAAAATGTGATACTGTAACACGCCTATGCGTTTCAACAATGTTCAAATGAGACATACAGTACTGTACAGTACTGTACGATACACGCATAATATAAAAAGAGTATGAAAACAAGTAAATGTATAAGTACTGATTATAAAATAATACAGTACATACAGTACTGTATAGCAATGTGATTTTATATTCGAAGAAGACGCAACGCTATATTTTTGTAATACAGTACTGTATGCATTAGACATGCATTAGACTTATTAGACTTTTTAGACAACAGCTCGCGAACGCCCACCTGTGTTTTTAGACGGTATTGCAGTATAGCGGACAGGGCTAAAAATCCGAGCACTAACATACCGGAAACCGCTCCCGAAAAAAAGAAAATATACCGCATCTGCCCGCGGTTATCAGAGCGCCACGGATCCGGCCGCATTAGGATAAAGGCGGCCGCAGCTGTACATAATACAGATGTGTCTTATGTCTATGATCATTGATTTGTAGCATTGCAACTGTTGGCATGCTCAGGGCCACCAACAGAAATCATGGGGCCCAGGACAAATGAATGGAGCAGGGACCTCCCCCCAAACCCATAGCACATCTACCACAGAAATTTTTTTTAACGCACAACTTTTACTTAACTGTTTTCTTGTTATTGTTAATAAGGGAAAAAAAACATTACAAAAAAAAAACATTACAATGCAATCTGTTTATTTTAATATTTTCAACAAAAGACAAAGATACCCAATGCTACAGCGAATGTGACAAAAGCCTGGGGGGATTCAGTATGGGCCTGGGGGGGGGGTGTTGCAGGGCCGGATGATGGGCAGGTGGGGGGAGTTGGATGATCAACTTTGTTAGGGGCGGGAGGATTTGGAGGGGGGGGAGCCACGTGGGGGCATGCAATCTTGTGTACTGGGCAGCAGCAGAGGAGGGCCGGGCCTGATGCCTTGGGCATTGCAGATGTGGGCCCACAACCTGTACCCGTGTTTACGTTTGCAGGGCCCAGATGGGGGGGTGAGTTGGAGGATCTACTTCATTAGGTACGTGGGGGGCCTCCAGCCTTCTGTACCGGGCAGCAGCAGAGGAGTAACCTGCTCCAGATGGTGTGGTCCACGGGTGGGCCCACGAGTTTCTGGGGGTCCCCGGGTCAACCCAACAGATGTCTGAGGCCCTTGGGTGGTTCCTACGGGGGTTTGGGGTCCCTCGGGTGGTCCCTGTGGGTCCGCGGGGCCCTCACAGCTGTGGGGCCCCCGGTTCTTCCCCACAGGTGTCCCCTGTGGGTCCGCAGATGGTATCGGTATGCGTCCGGGGTTCCTCAGTCAATCAATCCCCCCCCACCAAACACATACAGTACAGTAATGGTTTAATTTATTCTTTGTTGTTCTGGTTATTGCTTGTATTAATTGCATTAGCTGACTAGTGTTTTTATTTAGTGAATTGTTTTTTTTTTAGTTTTGTAATGTTTTATTATTGTGTGTTTGGAGAATTAATTTATTTTGATTAGGGTGTCCATTGAGTTCTATAGAGGCTTATCATGCCCATATTATTATATGGGTATGATGTACCAATATACTACTCAATGGGTACAGGGTGGGTATAGTGGGTCTGTGGTAGGTGCTTACGCCTCCCGGGTGGGTAGCGAGGCAGGGTGGGTTAACCCCTTATTGACTATAGTGGTTATTAACCGCTAAGGTGATTAAGTAGTTAGGGGACATTAGAATGTATTTGCTATGTATTTCTCTGGCAACGGAGGACAGGGACCTGCAGAGGACACACATCATATTGCTGTGGTAAGTAGAACTGTATTTATTTACTTTATTTTTGCTGTTTAATGTTGTGTTTAATAATGGGCAAATAATCTATTATCCATATCTGAATAATACTTATTTTCCCCATTACTATATTGTGTGTGTTTGGGCGGAGGGGGAGGATTGATTGAAATGTAGGCCATGTTTATTTGTTGACATACAGGGTTGGTACCTTAGGTCTGCGGGGACCTATGGAGACCACCTGAGGACCCCTGGATGCCCACAATATCACCTGCGGACCCACAGGGGACACCTGCGGGGAAGAACCGGGGGCTCCACAGATTTGGGGGCCCTGTTGACCCGCAGGGACCACCCAAGGGTCTCCAGACCCCTGTGGGAACCACAAGAGGGTTTCAGACACCTGTGGGGTTGACCCGGGGACCCCCAGACACTCGTGGGCCCACCCGTTGACCCCATTGTGGCCCACGGTGACACGCGGGACCACCTGGAGGGCCATGGCACCTAGCGGGGACCACCCAGAGACCCCCAGACCCTGTAGGCACCACCCTCTGGTGCACTGTGGGGCCTGCGGACACCCATCAGGACCACCAGGGACTACCGTTAGCCTGGGGTATTAAAATGTATATTAAAAAACATAATTTTCGGGCAACATTTTCGCTAGGAGAGGCGGCTCTCTCTGAGCAGCTCTCTCTGCAGCAGAAATGAATTGCTGGGTTAAGCCTTTTCAGAGGCTCGATCCAATTTAAATGGGCTGACGATATTTTTTATGAACCTTTATTATATGAGGCCCTAAGTGTGTAGAGGTGTATATGTTTGGTTGTGGTGTGGGATAGGGAGTGACTTACTCTTGGGTGGGTGACTGACACTTGGGTGGGTGAGTAATTGACTGACACTTGGGTAGGTGACACTTGGGTGAGTGACTGACAATTGGGTGGGTGACTGACACTTGGGTGGGTGGGTGACTATGACTGACTGTGGGTTGGTGTCTGTATTCATTTGTCAAATGCGACGCATAAATTAATTGCGCATTTCGCAATAGCCACTAGGTGCGAGATCGCAGCATTGTGGAAACAATCGGATTTGCCAGTCATCCCCAAAATTAGAAATATAATTTGGCACGTCAGCCGGATGGAACAGTTGACGAGTATGGTCAACGAAACCGGACTAAATTTCATAAAAGTCTGGACGCCTTGGCTGGCCCAGACAGATATCCCGGGGGTAAGCATCTCCGCAATCCTACATTGATAGACACAGGTGCGTTCTCCTTTGACAGTGCAGGATCCGCTATCACATAGAGACGGATGATTAGGTTAGACGTTGGAGAGGAGCCCGGTGAGCATGGCCGAAGCCAGGATTCAAAAACTGTGGACACGAAGGCGGCTTTGCCCTATTCCGCCCCCCTCCCCATCTATCCCTTCCTCCCTGTATATTGTCTCATTCGTCTGGTAAGTTATGTCTGTGGATTGTAAGTTAGCCTCAGATGGTGTCCTATACATATTCTGTGTTGTTAAAAAATAAGGGTTAAAGTTGATTCCTAAGACAATGGTTTGTGATACACTGTATGCATGATAAAACCCAATAAAAATAAAGTTGAAAAAAATAAATTTGCAATTGTCACATATTTTATTACATGGTACAGTAATGCATGCATAATACACGGGTCCATGAGCTGACACTCTAGGACCACCAAAACACAGTTCAGGGGTAACCAAGTGGGCATTACCTTTATTATAAAGCCTGATTACCGCCTCCCCGTCACTACCAGGACAACTGGACATATCCTTTACCATGACACAAGTTCTCTCACATCAATTTACGGAGTGAGTCAACAATAGACTTACCGTTTTTTTATCAATTATGGCTTTTACCCTTCAGTTCTTCCCACTACAGGACCCAGATCCGGGTTGCCAGCAGGTGACAACAGGATTCTGCAATTACAGAACTCATGGGAGAGGATTCAGGAGAATCTCAAGAGAGCAGTTTCCATACAGAAAAAGCAGGTGAACCGGCATCGACGAAGAACTCCAGCATGCAATCCAGGGGAGAAGGTATGGCAATCAACCAAAAAAATTTGTCTGAAAGTGCCCACAGCAAAATTGGCACAGAGATTTATTGGTCCATTCACCATCATTGAGAAGATCAATCCAGTGGCCTATCGCTTACGCTTGCCGGCTCCCACGCGAATCCCATCTGTCCACACCTCTCTTATGAAGCCATTAGTTCAGGACTCTCAGTCTCCTGTCCTGGACTTGCCTCCTGAACCCCTCCTTGTAGAGGGAAAACAAGATTGTGAAGTGCAGTCAGTACTTGATTCCAGGATAACCAGGGGAAGTCTCCAGTATCTGGTCCATTGGAATTGTTTTGGGCCCTAAGAGCGATCTTGGATCTCCGGGGACCAATTACATGCCCCCAGGCTCGTCCGGGCCTTCCACTTGAAGTACCCTATCAAACCATCCCTGAGATACCCGGAGGTCCCTCCTGAAGGGGGGGAACTGTGAGGATCGGCGTTATTTCCGACCCCAATGACAGGTCCTGTGATGACACAGGTGACGTGCCACAGACCAGAGAAGCTACCCACAGGCACCGCGCGATCAGACAGGGGGATAGCTCCAGGTTAGGGCTTAGGCCTTGCCCCTACGTCACATCCGGTGATGACACAGGTGTTCCATCACGGCCGCAGGAAACAGTGCACCGGCGCCGCGTCACAAAGAGCACGCAAGGGGTTAATCCTAAACTCCCCATTATCCCAGGATCACCTGCACCTGCGGCTCACTCTGCCTCCATTCTACCACTGGGCGCTTGCTACCGAGTGGGCGGTTCATGCTAATGTGTGGCAGCTTCTTTCTGGCTGCTCATTGGTCACTTGCCATTTATATGCTCGGCCAGCCCTCTGGCAAATTGGATGAGCATAATTCTTCATTCCTGAATGTAGTGCTTACCTCAAGCTGCTCTTGCCTTGTGCATTTTTGTTCCTGTCTTGTCTCTCAGTGTTTTGACCTCGGCTTGTACCTGGACCCCCGACTTCTCTCTACCTCAACCTCGGCTTGCTTCTGGACCTGTACCTTCTCTGTCCCTGGACCCCGGAAACCCTCTACAACCATCCGATTTCTCCAACCCCTGACCACAGCGAGTATTACTTCTCCAACCCTGGCCCGGCACCCTGGCCTGACACCAACATCCCCATCTCGGCCTCGCGTTCCCGTCTTGTTTGTGGTGAGCATCCGTTACAGATTCAAGGTAAGGGGTTGGAGTAATAAACGTATCCAACGTAGCTGTAAAAATAGTCATAAATTAGAAAGAACGTCCCTTCAACCAAAACCCAAAAAAGTATTCGATAAAATAATACGTTTTATCGGAACTTATAATTGTAAATGGAACAACTTGAGAGATATCATACAACAGTATTGGGGAATCTTACTTACTAATAGAGATCTTCAGAAAAAGGGGAAGGGGAAACACAAAATGGATGTGCCCCCTAAAAGAATTCACTTAAATGCACACCACCCAAGTGTAAAAATTAACTTTTAATAAATTCCTTAAAACATATATTACCAAAGTAATGTGTGATGTGGATTAAAAATGTATTAAATCATAGCTATCAAGCAACCGTGTCATTGATTATTCATACTATCCCAGTGCCAATAAATATGGTGGGATGTAGAAGACAGGGAATGCTATGAGTAGGGTATTAACCCCTCTGGGGCAACGGTGAGACCAAGTGTTGAATTGTGTATAAATATACTCAGATAAGTGGCCAAAGGATTAAATATCCTACTGCTGCTAGATATAACTCCCCTGCACATTTACATAGAGATTAGTCTAAATGATAGTGCTGGCATGTGATGGTATATTAGCTGTATCATAGGACTGCCAAACACAGCAGTGCTGGGTTGAATACACAGCAATGCGATGTGAAGACGCCTCACATAAAGTGCAAGGATAGCAGGCACACTAACTGTGAATTGAATAATAAATAATTAACTTGTATGGTCTTCACAGTTACACCCAGGATACTGCAAACACTACATTAAAAACAGCTCCAAGTAGGAGACTGACAACATTGCGCGTCCAACGCGCGTTTCCCTCCAGCAAAGGAGCTTCTTCAGGGACAAATATAATAGAGATCTTAGATCAGTTTTGGATGATAAAGTTCAACTACCAAGTAGGAGAGCACCAAACTTAAGAGACAAATTAGTTAGGAGTAATTATACCTCTCCCTCAAGCACCACTTTTCTGAACCAATCAGAGATTAAAGTTTTTTTCAAGTGTTGCCACTGTTCGGCCTGCAAATATATGAAACAAATGTGTATCTATAAAAACTCTGCAGGTACGAGAGAGTATAAGATTCTTAATTTCCTGAATTGTAAATCTAAGAACATAATTTACTATCTCAGCTACCCATGTGGTCTGATATATATATATAGGGATGACCACCAGAGAATTTCGTATCAGAGTTTTAGAGCATTCTACAAACATCAAAAATGGCCAACGGGATTTGGCAGCATTTAAAAGATCACAAGTGTAGCCAGACCCTTTCCAACTACACATGGATCCGATCCTTTCTCTCTGTTAGCATTTGCTATAAACAGTGGTCCCCACTAGGCTCTGTGGCCTCCAGGTTGTCCCCGCGGGTCATGACATCACTTAATCTAAAATGGCTGCCCTCACGTGGTACTTCAGCCAATCAGATTGTGGGAACTATATCCCCAATCTGATTGGCTGTAGTAGACCAATGTGACATCATGTTAACATGAAGTCACTCCCCCCCCCCCAAAAAAAGGCACATGATTCCCACAGCCAATCACAGGCGTGATAACCATTTGCCAATCAAATGTGACATCCCCGGCCATATTCAAGGCCATCACTTGAGCTCAAGAAGCCTGCGAGGCAACATTGTGGATTTAACATGGGGTTGGATTAGCAGATGAAGAAAGAAGATAAAGTAAGAAGATAAAGACAAGAAAGAAATGGTCACAGATGAAGAAAGAAGATGTGATACCACATGAAAGAGAGAAGAAATTTGTTACCTCGTCCGGATCTTCACCGTGGATGGCATCGGATTGTGTTTTGTGACGTCACCGGAGGAGAGCTTGCTGATTCCAAAGGATTCGGCAAGCCAACGCTTTTAAAGGTAAGATCAATATTGACAGTACAGTATGTACTTCTATTTTTACAGGATTTTGGATTGGATTTTTCTATTTTTATGTTTTTCATTGCCCATTGACTGCTAATGTATTAATTTGTACCTGTTTACGGTACAGATGAATACAGAAATAGCCAATGCATTTTTTGGCAAATGCATTTCTTCTATTGACTGTTATATTTTCTATGTATGTTTATTGTTTTGATTAAATTGTGTTTAATTTTGATGGCATGTTTTGATTTGTATTTTTTACAGATTGTTTAGCGTTTTTATTTAATGATGTAATTTGTTGGCTAATGGTTAAATGTATGTGTTGCCTAGTGGATATATTAATTAATTGATGTGTTGGTTACTGCTTTTACAGTATACTGTACGGCTGTGATGGCTTGTTTTGATTTGTATTTTTTACAGATTGTTGGGCTTTTTTTATATAATGATGTACTGTAATTTATTGTCTAATGGTTTAATTTATGTGTTGCCTAGTGGATGTATTAATTAATTGATGTGTTGGCTACTGCTTTTATATATCAATGTATTGTTTAGTTAGTGGTGTGAATTCTTTAATGGATTGTCTAGTGTTGTGATTTATTTAATTAATTGGCTATTGGTTTTATTTATGTAATTGATTGGTTACCTATTGCTTTTCATTTTACTGTTTGGGGGTTTAGGTGCTTGTTGCATACTGTAGGTTTTATTATTGTGTATTTTGGATAGTCAGGCGTTTGTATTAGTGACCACTGACTGCTATAGTAGCTTATCATGCCATATTATGGGTATTATGTACTACTATAACAATCAATGGGTAGAGAGTGGGTATAGTGTGTCTGGGGTGGGTGGTTAGACCACCCAGTTGGGTAGGGGGGCAGGGTGGGTTAACCCCTTAATTACTATAGTGGTTATTAACCGCTAGGGTAATTAAGGGGCTAAGGGACATTAGAATGTATTTTGCTATGTTTTTTTTTTCTGGAACGGAGGACATGGACCTGCATTACTGACGAGGATGCCCTTCACATTGCCTGGGGTAAGTAGAACTGCTTTTATTTACTTTATTTATGCTTCATGGATAATGTTGTGTTTAATAATGGGCAAATAATCTATTATCCATATCTGGATAATAGTTATTTTGCCCATTACCATACTGTATGTGTTTGGGGAGGGGGAGGGGGAGGGGGAGGGGGAGGGGGAGGTGTATTTATTTAAATGTAGGTGATGCTTATTTTTTTAAATACAGGAATTGTACCGCAGGCCTGTGGGGACTCACGGCGACTACCTGAGGACCCTTGGATGCCCACGGGGCCCATCCAAGGACCCCCTGATGCCCACTGGGACCACCATAGAACCAACAGACACCCGCGGGGAAGAACTGGGGGCCCCACAGCTGTGGGGGACCCGTTGGGACCACCCGAGGGCCCCCCAAACACCCGTGCGAACCACCCGAGGGCCCACAGACCCGCATGGGAAGCACCCAAGGGCCCCAATACACCCATGGGGATGACCCAGGGACCCCCAGATATCCACGGGGACCACATGTGGACCCCATTGGGGCCCACAGCGACAACCTGGAGGCCACAGAGCCTAGCTGGGACAACCTGGAGGCCCTCAGACACTGATGGGTACCCCCCGGGTGCACTGTGGGTCCTGCAGACACCCGTGGGGACAACCCAGGGACCACCGTCGACCTGTCGTATTAATCCTGTGTTTATAAAAAGAAATATTGGTTTTACAGTATGTGGGGGCACGGGGTGCTTTGTGTTTTGGTGCTTACTAGATATTTAATTTTAAACATTACAGTAATGTAGCACGGGGTCTCTGGAGCTGAACCACGTTGGTATCAGGTCAGGGGACCACCTGCTTCCCGAGATACAGGTCCCGGTATGGGGTGCCGGTATCTCCTATGCATGGAAATGGCTTGCGTCATGTGATCGGGACATTTCCATGCATAGGAGATACCGGCACCGCATAATAGGGCCTGTATCGAGAGAAGCTGGGATCCCCAGACTTGAAATCAATGCGGTTCAGCTACGGAGACCCCCTGCTACACTATTGTAATGTTTAAAATGAAATAAAACCTCCGCAATTGCCTGTGAGAAGCGCGCAGTTAGAGTGAATGATTCAGCCTCTTACTGCGCGTCTATTACAGAGAGGCAGGGACCCCTGCTGTGTTAATCCGATGGGCCATAAAGTCTGCAGCGGCAAAACTTGTGAATATATATCGCAACCTACACGCGGCACAACGCAAAGTGTACCCAGGTAAATGTTCGGATAACGTCCGCTACATCTGTACTTTTTTAGCATCTGTATTCATTGGCATCTTTTTAGTTACAGAAAAGTTGCAGTCAAGTAACTATTATGTGACAGGATTTAAAGTGTGATCTGGCTCTACACTGTTTTGCTCTGGCGCAACACGTGACCTATCACGCTACTATGGTGGCATCTTCAAATAGTGCTCCTGCTCCACACAGAAATCATACTCCCAGAAGAAGACTCACGGCGAAACGGCTGTTGGAGTTTTTGATCAAAGACCTCATCTCCGTTCTGCTCATTCGTTCCTGGCCGCTGCTTTGCTTACTTCTCTGACCGATTAGCGTTTGGCCCAGATGCTATGAAGGAAACACGGTGTCGACCGCTCTCAGCTGCATTTGCCTGCTGTGATTCCCCTGCTCCCACACGCTGTGTACCGCTGCCACATAAGTAGCAAGCTCTACACTACGGTTCCAGTTTGCGAGCTGCCCATTAGGACTGCATATGTATTTACCGCTTCTTACTTTGGGCTGCTCTGCCAAATCGGCAACTGGAGGATTTAACTGATGAGTATCATATATTTTCTGCTGCTTAATTTCATTATGAATTACACTCATAATGTTACTATAATGAGTTAAGTGCATTACTCATGTCACCATGAACTTACTTTAACCATGTTCATGTTATAAGTGCATCTGGAATCTGGACATTTTTCTCTACCTCAATTACAACCATTGACATAGGACTCTATCTTGGCATTATAAACTGGATTCTGTATAATTAGGGTTACACTCTTCCATGCATTTTGCTATCAGGATTCACCGGATGGTTATATTTGTCTGCATATCACGTTCCATCATACATCTTTTAATGTAGGGTTATTTACTGACTAGCCGGTCTTATTTACATCCACAAGGGAACATATTTGTTTTCCCTTGGCTTGTATTGTTTTTGTTCTCTACATAATACAGTACATTCCATTAACCCCAGTATATGCGTGTTAGCACAGGTGTGTTTTTCATATAATTACTGTAGTAACACCAGAGATATATATATATATATATATATATATATATATATATATATATATATATATATATATATATATATATATTTGTATTGGGTTACTTTAGTCATATGTGTGTATTTGATTTGCAGCATTAGTATTTAGGAGTTTAGTGGTCTTTGTTGTTTTACTTATATTTTATTATGTTTGTCTTTCTGTGTTTTTAATAAAGTCCATCATTTTTTCACAATATTTTGAGTGCTTTATACAGGACCTCTTTTTTCTGTGTGTGTAGATAGATAGATAGATAGATAGATAGATAGATAGATAGATAGATAGATAGATAGATAGATAGATAGACATAGATTTCTTTTTGTCACCTAAATGTTTACTATTAATGTCATATTTATTTAATCTTATTGTTTTGTTCTGTATATCTAAAATATTTTTGGAAGCTTTAACTATTTCCCTATTGGAACAATGATGCCTATTATTGACTGCATATACACATTATTCTGTATTATACACACACAATAGAAGGCACAGAGCTAGTATTCTATCAATTCATGTCTTTAAAGATTTAAGGTCATCCAGGATTACCTGATAAATTCTTATTCCAAAGCAGGGACTCAATCAGCCTTTGGCTCGATTTAGTGTGGTATATTCCGTATTATTAACCTGCACTATTCTGCATTAACATAAAGATATGATTAAAGCCCTAACCATTATTATGAACAGCTTTCTAATAAACGGAAAAATAAAAAAAACCTTCCTCAATTAGTGTTTCCCTGAGGTCAGAGAAAACAAAGATATCCCACTGTATTAAGCGGCTGCCAGTTATCTCCATTCGTGCATACAGATTTACAGTACAGTCGGGAAGCAGTATTTCAGGTGACAGGGAAGTACAAAGGCTTATGGGGCAGCCAATTAGAAATCGTTTTTATCTATGTCTGTGTGCATTTCCTTCCAGATATAGAAGAGGGAGAGGAGAGGAGGGTGTTTGCAAAGCGGACTCAAACGTGGTCATGTTGTCAAATCTGTGTTTTCTACTTGTCAATCTGCTCAGATTGTAGAGACGTGTCTGGCTTCTCAGGCAGCCAGTGCGCAGACGCCAAGCAGCCAGGGCTCGGTGAAATGCTCTTGGACGTAGGAAGATTACCTCCTCATTCTTTTTCTTTCATTCTTTTCACCAGCTTTTCCTGATCTTTTTTTTTTTTTTTTCACCGTCCTCTTCCTCTCTACCTCGTTCTCCTCCATTCCATTTTAAAAATGCCACATTATTGCTCACATCTGTTGTTTTATTACAACACATTACCACCCGCATTATAAGGTTACCCATCACCCTCTCACCAACAGTATCTGCCTGCTGATTACTGTGTTGGTTGGTATTAACCCCCTGGGTGGCATTTGATGTTATTTGGAGCTCTTCAGGGGTACAGGTAGAATTGCACTGAGGGATCGCACACGAAACCATCGCATACAGTATTCCTGTATCTTGTTCTGTATACCTCTCCCCCAATATAAGTCTTCCTCGCTGTTTTCCTGATAGCTGCTCTCCTGGCAGCTCACATGAACAGAAGAGAAGGACTTCGTGTATCCCTCTCGGGTTTATGAATGGCACTGGCATGGAGGAAATACCGTTTCAGAAAGTCAAAACCAGGAGGAAGAAGTGCCACTGCTCTCCTGGCCCCCCTTTGGATGCCATCGCATGCGAGGACGAGTTCGACTGCAAAGAGCTAGAGTCCCTCTTCCAGAATTACAACCTGAAGCTGGAGCAGACCTCGACCTTGAAGGCTCTGGCAGTCCTAATCATCATGACGGCCACTTTGGCTCTGGTTGAGCTATTGTCTGGACCCAGCTTGACCATCTCCAAGGGCTCTCATCCAGTCCATTGCATTATCTTCGTTTCCCTTTTCATTGTCACGAATGTCAAGTATCTGCAAGTCACTCAGCTGCAGCAGATTGTCAAACTCACCTTGCTCTTCGGCTTCACTTTTTCCTTTCTATGCTGCCCTTTCTCTTTGGGAGCCTATGGCTTAGAACCCCCCACTTCATCTGAGCAAGGAATGTGGCAACTGATGTTGGTGACATTTGTGTCCTATTCTCTGCTGCCTGTTAGGACCCTATTGGCCATCGTTTTCGGTTTCATGGTCTCCATATCACACATCATTGTTACAGCCACGTCTGTCAGTGCTAAAAGGCAGAGACTCTGGAGAACGGTAAGTCATTTACAGTAGAGAGTCACTTACGTAACACTTATACGTGGGTGTATATATCTACCTACCCTTCTATCTATCAACACACATACCCTGGGATCAATGCTTGATGGTAAATTGTATGTCCAGGAGTATGGTGCTTCTATAATACTGTACATAATTGGCAAGAGGACTGCAGTAGCGGCCTGTTTTATAAATTGGCATTCAATTACTGCAAATTTCCCTAGATGACGGGACCACAAAGGGGAAATCCATCAACGCAATTACAATTATCTGCAGCTTTTTAAACTTCGCCTCCCCACTCTTTGATACTGTGCATTCATACACAATTCTCAATAAGAACAATGTCGTGCTATATATTTAACAATTGTAGGTGCTCATGTATCGGGTATAATGTATTGTTCTGACTATTTTTGACTATGTACAGATTTGTGTTTGTTTAATTTTGATATTCAAATCAATATTGAACTAGTTAAATGTAGTTTTCCTTCTCAATCATTGGATTTGTGTTTTTTTTAATTAATCTTAATCACACATAAACAGATATAATACATATTAGATTACATAAACAGAATAAAGACCGGTTGTCTGCTTGGACAATTTATTTTACATTATCAGTAGGACTGTTATTACTTATATATTGCCTTACACATACACAATGTATGATTTTTGTAAGTGACATACTGTACAGTATAGAGTACACATTTTCCAAGTTATATTTTACTAGAAGGAATTGTGCCTTACTACTCCCATTGTTGATTCCCAATTCAAAACAATCATATAAATGGAAAACAGTTTATGTAATCAATGGTATAGATGAGTGTGAGTGCACGGGTCATAAGTGAGTGCAGTTGAGGTGTGCCATATATATATATATATATATATATATATATATATATATATATATATATATAAAATGTTGTATTTGTTATATTATTTTAGAATTTTATTATTGTTATATAGTATTTTATAGATTACAAATTATTCCTGTTGTGAGATTGACAACATAGAGTAGCAGAGTGATTACCTTGACATAAATTTAAAAGCATACACTGAACCTGTAGCAAAAACGTTATAGATACTTTAGTGATTATTAATAATGTTCTAGTGGAGAAACCATAAATATGTATATTGAGCAATAAAATGTTTTATGTTATATCAATATAATGTTGAAGAACAAGAATGGTATTGGGACAGGCCATAGAAATACGTTCTCATAAATTAGCAGCCTTTCATTTAGTAGTTTGTATGATAAAATTAGCATCTTTCCCCCCACTTCCTTAATAAATAAACAAATACTTAACTGAACAAAATACAGTGCTTATTTGATAGGGGCAGGTGGGCACACTACTGTATCTTTTACAATTTACATTTATAAGTACTTATATTATATATTTGTGTGTGTATACAATATTAAACAACATTTTTTTTAATGAACCTTATTAATGGTGCTTAACCCAATTTTTTGTAGAGTCAATCAAAAGTTAACATATATTTGCTAGACATAGATATATGCAGCTATTAGACATTTTACACAAAAATGTAACGACATAGTAAATAATAGACATAGACTAAAACTTCAGGCTTAGCTGCAGCTTTGGGTTTTGGGTAAAAGCTAGATTTGCTACAGAAATGTATTGTGGGTAACTACTGTAGGTTCAAGGGCTGTGTATGTGTTTTGCAAGAAAATACTCATAACCATATATTATTTTATATTTAATATTTGTTGACAAAAACTACGGCTATTTCTGATAAAATCTCTATAAAAAAAAAATCTTACAGATTTAAAAATCTTTCTTGTATTATCTTTTATTACCTTGCCAGTTTACCTTATAGGAGCATTGCATCAGACAACATATTGTACTTTATATCATTATATTTCTAACCCAAAGCTGAGAAATGTTTGGAAAACATATGTAAAATGTGAATATCTTTTCTCACAATCTATCTCTTATTACGGTAAAGGAATCTATAGTAAAGATGATAAAGGTGAAGGCACCATTTGTTTTTCTTTCTGGTTAAACAAATATTGGTGTGCTTTCGAATTTTAGAATTAATCATAAAATTGCCCAATACAAATGTGGTCATACATTCAGAGAAGGCTGAAACTTTATGAAACAGAAGGTTTTTTTTTTTTTTAAATGGCCACTGCATTACAATTAAAAAAACTAATTGGAAAAAAGTTCAGAGTTATTTGTACCAGCTAACTCCAAATTAGAAATGCAATATGAAAAATGGTTGACAATCCTTTTGTAGTTTGTTGAATAGCTTTAAACATTTTACTTTTATTTCGCGTAACTGTTGGATTTAAATTTGCGAGGCACTTTGTACCATTTGGAGAAAATCTCTATATGAATAGTTGCTATTATTATTAATAACTATGAGAGAATAGAACCACATTATAACTTACCCCAACTAGTGGAGAGTTACTATAGGAAAGGGCATGTAGAACACTTTAAATAAACACACACACCCAAGACAAACATATATTTATACACCCTGATTTTAATTTACGACACAATTATTCTGCAGTTGTTTCAGTGAAGGAAAGATCATGTAAGTAATATTTGTGCATTTTAAAGATGTAATAGTTTGCAAACTATTCCATTGTATTTCTTTTCATTAGAAATTTTTTGTTTTCTCAGTATCATATGATAAAATAAATTAAGATTAATGTTGTTGTTTCTGTATTACTTGGGAAATTACAATTTTTATTGGGTGAGAGTAGATTGCAGTATTTCTTAGAATTTGAGATCCTATATTACTGCTTGGCTATCATGCAGTTTTAAATATGTGAATACTATTTGTAAAACTTGCTATTAGGGAGGTGCAGCATGTGGTTGATTTCATGAATAATACTTGGCACATTTTGATTATTTCAAATGCTGTTAAAGCTGTTTACAATTGCCCCTTAAATAAATCAAGTATATACTAGGCAAAACAAAGTCAGCATCCTTCTCAACACTTACTTAACACATTCTGTTACATGTAGTTGTCTATAGTCAATGGCCCATGTGAATGAGATTTGGAGTTTTGGGATCAAAATTGTAATACAAAGATTATGACCATAACGATTAAAGTACATATGGTCACTGATGCTTAAACAGTAAAATACTGTCTTTCCAATGAGTGTTATTCCCTCCAGATGAGAGATATGAAATGGGACATTTGGTCGCGGACGTTTCACCGCAACCAAATGGCCGCCGGCGCTTTGCCGCAACTCACCCTGCTGCTGCCGCCGATCCACCACTTGAATCCCCACCGCCGGCCGCTTCAAAGGTACATTTTATTACTGCATAGCTTAGGGTGTTAATTTAAAGGGTTTTAGTGCTTAGGGTATGGGTTTAATTAAGTGGTTTTAGCACTTAGGGTAGGGGGTTAATTTAAGGGCATTAGCGGTTGCGTAGGGGGGGTAATTTAAAGGGTTTTAGGGTAAGGTCTTAAGGTAGGGGGCTTTAGATTAAGGCACTTACCTTAGCTGCAATGTGGCCGGCGGCAGCAGCTACCAGCGGCTGGGTAAGTCATGGCGAAGAGTCAGCAGCCAAATGTCCTAGACCTATATAAAAGGCCTGATAAGCAGCATATCACTTGGATAGTTTCACATGCTAATTAACCTCTGTTCTGTTAATTAATCCTCTCCAATAACATATAATATGTGTGACCTTTTTGACCCATCATTTGGCATGTTTTGTCTGCCTGTCACAGTTGCTAATAAAAACTTGGATTAAAAAGATGGCAACTGGGATGATGAGGTTATAGCAGCAGCAGCAGCAGCAGCAGCAGCAGCAGCAGCAGCAGCAGCAGCAGCAGCAGCAGCAGCAGCAGCAGCAGCAGCAGCAGCAGCAGCAGCAGCACATAGTAAATATACTGTACATACAGTATTGTGATAATTATTTTTAAAGTTTGTGCACATCTCAGGGTGCTTCTCCTTCTGGTGACACTAGCGCTGTGAGGTTTCTGGCAGAACGTGCATTACTTAAATGCCCTCCAAATTAATTAACATTTACTAGAGAGCAACCGTGTTTATAGAGCACCATGAATAAGAAAGATCTACATATAAAGCTAACATAACCATTGTTTTATATTGACCAATGATACTTTTGCAATCATTAGTTTTATCTGAACAGCAAGTTTTTTCTGCAGGTTTTTGAAGTAGAATGTTTAAACAATGGTACCAAGTGATAGTGAAGAATTATATTTAAGTAATAATCCCCGAAGAACAGAGCATTTCTGACCAATAAGAGTTGAAGGCCCAAGGTGAAGCTGAGGGACTTTAAAGCAGTCTGGGCATTATTGGCCTGCAGGGACGCAGACAGATTTCCTGGGGGCGCAGAACTACAGTTCTGACTGGGCGCCCATCCCCCCACCCCCACCGGGACGCTCCCCCCCTGTCAGCAGTGTTGCAAGCCCCATTTCACATCTCGCGAGTTCCCCATTTCACACCTCGCAAGCCCCCTCTATTTCCCTCCCTCAACCCATATATTTATCTCCAGTAGTCTCACCTCTCACTCTCCCCCCTCCATCAATTACACCACTCTCAGTCAATCCCTGCCCCTGCCTCACATTATTTTATCTCCCCTGCGTCTCACACTTACTCCCTCTTTTCTTCACTCACCCCCTCTCTCCTCTCATTCTTCCCCCCTGCGTCAATTGCCCCACTCTCACTCAATTCCCCTCCTCACACATTCCTCCCCTCCTCACACAATTCCCTCCACAAAATATATACTAAAAAAAACCACTCCAATGCAAAAAACTTCCCACCCCCAAATACATACAAACCCCCCCTCCCCAATACATTTGAAACCCTCCAATACATATAACCCACAATACATATAAAGAAAACCCCAATACATATATAAAAAAAACAAATCCATATAACCCCCCCAAATACATATAAACACCCAATACGTATAAAACCCCCAATACTTATAAAAAAACAATATATATATATAAAAAAAAGACCTCAATACATATACAAAAAGAACCCAATACATATATAAAAAGAAATATATATAAAAAAATCCCCAATACATATAAAAAAGCACAAATGCATATAAAAAAATACAAATAAAATCCACCCAAATACACATAACCCCCAATACATATAACCCCCCAAATACATCTAAAACCCAAATATATAATAAAAAAACATTATATAAAAACATATAAAAAAGACCCCAATACATAAAAAAAAAAAACAATGAATATAACAAAATCACAAATACATATAAAAAAGCCTCAATGCATATACAAAAAACCCCAATGCATATAAAAAAATACATATAGAAAAGCCCCAATGCATATAAAAAAAACAATGCATATAAAAAACACTATATATATATATATATAAAATATATATATATAAAAAAAATATATATATACACAAACAAAAAGACTGCGCCTGTTGGGATCTATATACCCTTGTAAATAGATACACTTTTTGTTTGCTAGTGAGAGCAAGCAAACACCATACCTCTTCATTTGGGACTCAAAGACATTGATGCTGACAGCTTACTCCTCACGGTTCCTGTTTTGGTTTACCCGGTCTGGCACCCATTGCACATGTGGATTGTTTCCGGAGGACACTAGGAGAAGTGACACGATACCTGAGTTCCTGCTGGACGGTGTCTCAGAGGGGTTTTGATTGTGTCCTGATTGTGTGCAGTGGAGAGGCATGTGAGCAGAGCAGCAGAGTTCCTGTGTTTGGTGCATGAGTATTACTCATAAAATGCTCTTTTATTCATGTTGTTTGTGAGTTTTAAATTGTTGGACTCTTTTTTGTATATTACATGATATTATTTACAAATTGCACTAGGATCGGGCGCTCTCTTTTTTCGCTTTTATATATATATATATATATACTGTCGCGGTCGAACTGAGTCTAACACTCACCCGGTCTCGGCCGCGGCAGATACCCGGCGCGCGCCGAATTGTCCCGCGCGGGTGCCGGAGTCTCGGAGGATCGGTCCTCCGATCGGGGCATCCCCCTCCCCTCTCCGGGTCCACTGGGTCCCCCGGAGCCCCCCACCGCCATCGCCCACAAAGGAGCAACCCCGGGCTCCCTTCGGGGAGCCCTGGGCACGCGCGCATGGCGCGCACGCACCCGATGAAGCGTGACCACGCATCGGTGAAGCGCGGCACGCCGAGGGAAAAAAAAAAAAACGGACTCCACGCGGCTTGCGGCTCCAGCCGCTTTAGACTCAGCGGCGCCGCCACTGTATATATATATATATATATATATATATATATATATATATATATATATATATATATATATATGACACACAATAATGAATACCGCATCAAATAACCAATAAATACATGCACTGTCTAAACCAAAACAGAGAATAACTGAAAATAACAGAAAGACATCTGATTGGCGGTGCTGGAGGAATAGAATAGATATTGAAACACAGAAAAAGAAACCTCACAAAAAGCACTCAGACTAATATTACAAAGAATAATGATAATAAATTTATTGAATCAAAATATAAAGGGAAAAAAAAACAGCTGAACTGAAGCCCTAACTGACTGGATTCAAAAATATATATTAATGGACAGAAACAAATAAAGAAAATGGGATTAACTCATATAACATAAATAAATGGAGAAAAAAATATAAAAAGTATAAACTAAACCTCAATAAATGAAACCACTATGGGGACCAAGTACCCATAGTGATTAACAACCGGCCGGTCAGATAATGAGGAGATGGTATAAAGAAAAACAAAAAAGCATTAAAGGCAAATGCCCTAATCTCCAAAAAGAAATATGAGGTGAAAAGCCACCAGGAAAAATATAATCATAACACAGATACTCATACTAAGCTAGCATGACTCATGTATAGGGTACTGTAATAGATTGACCTGTTAACATGCACCTACATATATAACATATATACATAAGAAAAATAAGCATGAAAATGATTCAGTGACCCAAACACAAACCCAGAATAAAGACACATGCAGGAGAAAAATCATATACTTGGGACCAGTATAAATCACTGGTAGAAGGTAAATAGCATATGGTAAAGCATCAGAGTGGAAAATATACTCAGCTCCTGTATGGCATAGGTGATCTGAGTCCAAATGCAGCTGAAGAATCCTGGATGGTGGGAATAGGATCGCCATTACGTTTGAATGAACATACTTTTGGCTCGAAAATGACGTCATTACGCTTTGCCTTTTTAAACTGGATTTGCTCATTTCCTCAATTACCTCTTCAGAAGAAGCTTGTGAGGGTGAAATGCGTTAAGTCGTATTTATGTGCTGCTGGTCCTGACTGCTGGTCATTATTGGACTTTATTATTTGATGTGGGACTCTCTTTTCATGTAGGTGAGTCACTCTGTCTGGGGTGACCACCATCCAGGATTCTTCAGCTGCATTTGGACATTTGGACTCAGAATATTAGTCTGAGTGCTTTTTGTGAGGTTTCTATTTCTGTGTTTCTATATATATATTAGATATATATCTATATATGTATTTTTTTATATGTATTGGGGATTTTTTTTTCAATGCATTGGCTTTTTTATATGCATTGGGGTATTTTTATATGTATTTGGGATTTGTTATATGTATTTTTTTTATATGTATTTGGGTCTTTTTTATATGTAATGTTAATTTTTTTAATGATGTATTGGGGGATATATATATATATATATATATATATATATATATATATATATATATATATATTGTGGTTTTATATGTATTTGGGGGGGTATATGTATTTGGAGGGGTTATGTGTATTCGGGTGGAACATATACATATATATATATATATATATACAGTATATATATATATATATACAGTATATATATATATATTTTTTTTTTTGATTGGACTAACAATTTATGTCATAGGACAAGCTTTCGAGAGTTTTCCTATGACATAAATTGTTAGTCCAATAAAAAAGGTATCACCGAATACTGAATAACTAATTTATTCTGCACTATCGCAACTGGACTAACACAGCTATTTTCTGCTTTATATATATATAAATATATATAGAAGAATAGGTTCTTTCGCGCACATCTCTGCTGTGAAGATTGAGATAATGTGTGTGGCTATCATCACCTCCATTTTGGCCTAACCGCCATTTTGAGTGTTTGCTTATGGCGCATCCTTGAATAGGGACCCAACATCTCGGGACCAGGAAAGCCCAGACGGAGCAGCTGCCTACATTACTCAAACGTGCACACTTGGAATAAGATCCACACCAAGGTATAGTCTGCTAAAAACAGACTCATCGTGACTGCTGCAAGGAGCCTTCAGGACAAGCCTCTCCAGAGATCCAGGAGCCAAGAAACAGACGAACTACAGGAGCTGAGTTCGAGAGTCCCTAAGTGGATTAAAGGCATTTAATGATCTTACTAGTGTAAGTGCATATCTCACCGAATTCTTATCTGCTTG